>NC_056733.1:1178903645-1178983645 GCF_019279795.1 Protopterus annectens | reverse complement strand
ATTGAAAGTCACAAAAAGAAACAATACAAACATTATACAACTTTGTAGGTAATTCATGGAACAGTTTGACATGCTTAAATAAAATCATAGTACAACCATTTACAAAATTATGTAATCAAATACAAACTGCATATAGCTACACTATTTACAACAAAATTCTATAGCTAATAAACATACACATAAAGTAAAACACCCACACTGCAAAAGGAAAAATTCAACAATTTCACATTCAGTATGGCATTCACTGTTGAATATGTATACCTGCTTTTCTTAAACTCATTCAATCTGAAAAGCATTTGCCAACATTTTCATTTGTAGAGTTTTTTATTACATGAGTAAAGTGAAAGCGCTTACCTTATTTTTATCTTTATTTTTGTTTAATTAAGGAGCCTTTGGTTGTGTAAGTTGAGTGCATTGTTATATACATTTTTCTTATTACATGGCAAACTCGTTTTGTAACTGGGTTGCATTTAGCATTCCAAGAATAACTCCTCAACAATGTTTGTCACCAAATAGTTTCTGTATAGGATAACAGTAAAAAAAAAAAAAACTCAGTGGGCTACTGCAATTATTAAAGATTATGCTTAACTTGACAAAATCAACTTTTATTTTTGCAAAAAAAATGTTTGCATGCATTCTTGTGCACAGTAACATTCCTTGTTGTAAAAATAAAAGTTGATTTCTTGCTAGTTATTTAGAAAATACATATTAAAAAAGCATCTGAACACAGAAGTCTAAGAAGACATTCCTGCTGTATTTATGGCATGAATATTAACAAGAGACGTGTGCGTCATTTTTGGGCTAAGTTTAATTATGATAGACTACCGTGACTACATACTTGTGAAACAATTATTTAATTCCCAAACTGTTAAATTGTTTGCCAAAAAAAAACAAAAAAAAAAAACTAAAGTAAGTTTTTGCCGAACTGTTGTTTGATAACTTTGCAGAGACCCTGGACACCAGAGATGATTTAAGGCCTTTAGAGCATGGATCACTGCCAACATCTTTGACATTTATGTGTTTTGTTTGTCCTGTTTATTCCACAGAGCTTGCAATTCCACCCTACTGGAAATAGACCTCCAAAATCAAATCTGAGATATATGTTGTGATAGACTGAGAAGGAGACAGAATGTTGAAGGGGAGATCAGGATTGAGAGACTACTGGTTCACCCACCTCAGTAGCGCCCTCTTTACAATCCCAATATTGCAATCTGCAAAGATAAACAGTGATAATGCTAAGACAAAACTAACCTGAGGTACCACTATTTTTTTTTTCTTGTGAAGTCTGGTCAAAGGAATCTTGATAGTCATCAAAGCCATGAAACCCAGAATCCTGAGAAATTCACTGGCAGATGTCAGATGTCACAGACTGGTTGGAAAAGGTTAGGAAGTTTTTTTCTGTTAAGTTCTACTTTGTTCTGAGGAAGAAAGACATTTCCTAAGGAAGTATCCAGAAGACATCTCAGAACAAAATATTTAGTGAAACAGGATCAGAAATTATTTCTTTAAGTCCTGTTGAAATCCAAGAATGAGGACTTTCTTGACACATTTCAGAGTCTTGACAATTGGAAAATAAGGGCCTGCAAATATAAGACATCATTTATCTATGGGAAGATCTGCATTTCTTGACTTCCGCAATAAAAATTACTGGAGCCAGACACTGTAAATACCCTTGGGTCAGTATATGGACAAAAGGACAAGACAGATAATTAATGTGAGCCACACATAGAACATCTTAAAAAATATAAATTCCTTGCTAATAGGAATGTGATGGTAAGCATTTTTTAAGTATAACATTACCATGAAATTGACGGGAGTATGAATGGTAACAAGGTTTGCAGGGACTGAACTTTGAGACCTTGATATAGAGACTGAGAAAAGAGCAATCCAGAACTGATCTCCAAGTTCCCCCTTTCTTTGACACCAGAAAGATCCTTGAATAAACCCTTTACCTATGTGATCTGAGGACACAGATTCTCTGACCGCCCTGAGACAACATGTGATCCAAAACTGGGGGGAAACAGGGACTGAGGTTTACAGGATGAGGAGAAATCCCCTGAAAAGGAGGAAGGAGTTCCCATTGCCATCTATATTCCTGCTGGATTATTCTCAGAACCCATTTGCCTGAGATATTCTGATGACACTGGGGAAAATGAAAGCCTAGACTAAGGTAACATTGCCAGGGCAGATGTGAGGAGACAAGCAGGCATTCTGACTTTTTGGACTGTCCTTGGTTCTGGGAGGCTTTCCTTTCATTTTTAGAGCTTCCTTGATGCTACTTTTTAAAATCCTGTTTGTTAGCATGTTAGCACCTTGCTGCTTAAATCGCTTTTTGAAAAAAGGGTCCTCCTGAATGAGAAATAAAGGTTTTTTTTTTTACTGATCTTAGAATAGGAGGGTTGGAAGGTGTGAATTACTCTTTGAATCAGTTTTCACTTCTTCAAATATTTTAAGGACATCAGCAGCTGATGGGCCAACAGAAGATCGTTGTGTAGGGGAGAATTTAAAATATCAGTTTTAATAACTTCTGGTAAGTTTTAAGAACATAACCAAGCAAATCTTCTACTAACCAAGTAGCCACAGCTCTGGATGCAATGTCTGCAAAATCACAACAGCACTTTAAACAGTGTTTGGTTACATGAGAAGCAGATATGATTAAGGAATTGAATGAGTTTTTAACCTCTAAAGAGAGAAGGTTAATAGATAACTTTCTAATATTCTCAAAGGATGCTAGTAACAATTTCAGCATGTGAGCCTAGCATTTTATAGTTCAAAATATTTAAAGTTAAAGTAGCAGAAGAATAAACTTTCTTCCAAATCTATAACAAGCTTTGCCACCCTTGTCAGAAGGAAGGGGGTTCAAAGGTGTGTACTAGGCTAATAACCACTGGGGCCTTTTAAGCCTAGTCATTCATCCTAAAACTCTGACATGTTCTGATACTGTTGGTAAATGTAATCATGGGCTTGGGAGATGAAAGATTTACAGACTGCCTGTGTTCATTAGAGACATAAGTGCCAAACCAGGGATGAATTTCCTGTTGCCCATCCAATTTTCAAAGTTACACTTGAACTGGGTTAGGTAGGAACTCTGTTTCACATGGATGGGGAGCCCATTCCAGAAAAGGGTTAATCTCTGGGATACATACTTGTCTCTCCTGCAGGTCCAATTTATATCACAGGCAAGGTTTAAGTCTTTAGAATGGGTAATTCTGGAGATCTCTGTTTTGTGGATATGCAGGGGGATCCACCAGAGTGAGGTTGAACAATGCCTTGTATGCCAAGCATAGAACTCCCCTCAACAGTCTGTAGGGGATATAATGCAGAGATAGGGCTTTATGGAGGACTGCATAGGACATGCTATTTATGCCCGTACTCTTTTAGTGAAGAACCACTGTGGATGTTCCAACTGTTGCATATGCCTAGTTAAGTACATACTAAAGGAGCATTAAACTCAATGGCAGAGCTGATAAATTCCCATCACAGTGGAACAATGACCTCCTTGAACCTAGATGCCATACCTTTGTTTATAAGTTGCCCAACATAGAATGATTTCCTCACTACCATAGACACATGATGGTCAAAGGCTATCTACATTTGTCCCCAAGTCCTTGACTAATGCTTTGACTCTTTGAGGTGTGTTGTCAATATAAAAGATACCAAAGGATATTATCATCCATTTATTGGCATTTAGGGTTAGCAGTTACAATCAGTTTAGAAGCAGTTAGATAAGAGAATCATTGTAGACTACTTTAGGATTACAAAACAAATATGTATGAGTCTGAGGGACTTTGTATAATCTATCAGACTTTTTAGGCCCAGAAGATTGATGGTCTGCCATGCTGCAAGCTATTAAGGAAACATCCTCTAAAGTTGATAAAACAGGAGGGAGGGACAACCACAGGCTGTGGAAAATTGAAAATCAATCATAGTAGTTTTACTGAGAAATTTGGATTTAATTTTGGTCCTACTGGAATAGATCTTTCATTTTGGTGATTGTCTTCAAGACAGAAAGGTCTTCTGGAGAGAAATCTGAAGTAACACTTTCCTCAGAATCGGAATCTTCAGCTTGTGGAGAAACCACTGAAGAAAAACAACCATCCCCCATTCCCTGTTCTCTGACTGTGAATCACTGTCAAAATGTGAGGGAAACGTTTTTCTTTTTCTACTTGTAATCAGTGTAGAAACAGGAATTAAAACACTGAAGGCAGAAAGTAATACCTTAGCAAAACCAGCAAGTCTTCAATGTCCATAGTTACAGAAGCAGGAGAAGTAACATTTTATTTTTTTTTTTCTTTTCCTGGGGAAACTCCTGGGAAAAGACCCACTTATGGCAGGGTGCTATCTCAGAATCAGGCACCCTAGTCCTGCTATTCTGTAAGCCTTCATCCATGCCTTCTCTTAAGACTGACAAGAGTGGTTCTTCCTTTTCCTGAGAGGACAACGCTACACCCACAGAGGATGTCTTTAGTGGCTTCCCAAGGAGCTACTCCAGTGGGTCAAAAGGCATCAATCAATGAGCGGTCTGAAGAACCAAGTCTGACCATAGCAGAGTCACCATGTCTGAGGGACTGGTGGAGCCAGCCTGACACCTGAATATTACCGTGAAATTTTATTTTTCTTGCAGACAGGAGGAGGAAGAGCCAAGGAGACTGGTAAATGCTCCATGGTTTAGCCAAGAAAGAAGCTGGAAAGATGGGTAGCAGAGTGAGTTGGTAAGCCTCTTGACAGAAAAGTAATGATTCTGAGGTAAAAAATTAAATGACAGCCCCAAAAAGTACAATGTCCTGTCCCTAATAAACTAATTCTACACAGATATGTAGAAAATAATTTAAAAAATAGATCTTTACACATTTTTTCACATAAGTACTCACAACATAAAAATCCCTTTAGAAAGTATGACAGTTCATAAAAATACATTTCTTATCATAAAATAAATAAGCTCACAGAAATAAAATGCAGTTTTTCTGCAGAAAAGTGGAAGGTTTTCTACAACGGGGTAGTTTTACTGCCCAGCTTCAAAGGATTGTCAGTTGACTTTCAGCTCCATGAAAACTGCAGAGGTAGAGTACTTCACCATGAAGAACATGCTGAAGCTCTTGGAGCCTTAGCGACTTCTTTTATGTGACTCTCCTTCAGCCCTGTACAGGGTGCATGGAAGGTGTGTGTCATGAAGCTACAAAAGAAAGCTGACTGATGGTCATATCCTTGTCAGGATAAACCCATAAAACACTGTCCGCTGCAAGAGTGATCTAATGTTGAACATCACATAACATTTGTTGTTTTGCTGTAGATGCCCTGTACTGCTGCAATAAATATAAGAGTTTTTTTTTTGCTTTCAGGTTTTGCCCGGTTTCAAAAATGTTTACTCTACTGTATGCTATGTTCTTATGGCCTATTTAAGTCTACACCTCCCAGCCTAGCATCATTACAATTATGGGCTGTAAGGGAGGGGATGCAGCTTGCCTAGAGCTAACTTTAAAAAAAACTGAGGTTTACCAGTACATGAGGGTTCACTTGGAAGCCCCCTTCTTGACTTAGGAAATAATACAAAGTATATGGCAGGTAGCATGCCATATTACAACTCTAAACTGCACAGTGTTTTTTACGAAGATCATCCAACACCACAATTTCGTCAGATTTATAAAAGCATTCCAGAGGTAACAAAGAAAACAATTTGTACATAATGCAACTAAGGTAAAAACTGTAATGATTCTATTTCAATGGCTAATTCTACTTAGTCCGTAAACTTGACACAAACAAATGCAATATGTTTCCAAACTGAAAGAAGTTGATTCCAAATAACAGGAACTGCATTCTTTTTTTTAAAGAACAGAACACATTTCTGGGTAACAGTGATGGCAGTATGCAGGTGCAGATCATTCTGTACATTTTTAATCCCAAAAATAAAGATATTTTAGCTAGGGTTGTTGTTAGACAGGGACAGCAAATCAAAGCTTGCAGACAATAGTGAATAGCCTTGGAGGATGGACTGGTTATAAAACAAACACAACCATGACACAGCAGGCAGACACAGAGTGGACAGCCACCAGCCTCATTACTGAATGTTTATAGATCAAATGTGAGCAGACTTGGAGAAAATGACTTCTGTCGATCTTCGATCTTCGTCTATCAGCAGTTACACAGTGCTGATCTGCTACAGAAAGAAACCTTAGCACACTGCTCTGTACTGGGGTTTTCAAGGTCAATAGCTAAGAGATGAGTTGTTCAACGTCCTTTAAATTATAGTAACCAGCCAGACATATATTATCCCTCTATTACAAAACTTCAGTAGGAAAATGCTGTGTGTAATGCTTTCAACTTTGCTAAATCTCCAATGGGCTTGTGATCACGGACACACAACAAGCACTTAAACTAAAAGTTGTTGGTGGATGTGATAATACATTACTGTTCAAATCCAGACTCTGGCATAGTGGTTTTATACAGTGCTGAAATATATGAAATCAGGCAAGGAATATTCTGTCATTCATTCATTCATTCATTCATTCATTCATTCAATCATTCACTCATTTAGTTTTTATTTATTCAAATTTATTAGCAGGAATTCAGCACACTGATCTCAAGGGACCATTTTCATGGCAGCCCAGATAATACAAACATGCACAATAGAGCTTGGTAAATAAAAGACATATGCACAAAGCAAAATAAATTGATATAACTTAAAGCATGAACACTGAAACACAACACACAAAGTAGGAATTACTGCACTGTGTTACACAAACTAACCCAGTGAATGGTGGTAAACAGGGACAGGCCAATTAAGAAATATACGTAGCGCAACCTCACTACAATGGAAAACAGTGTATTATGCATTTAAAGCAATGGACTGCATCATGGCTTGCACCTGCTTACTGTCGTGTTCTTAAATACCACTGTCTTTCTAGTTGCCTGTTTCTTATATTAATTTGACCATATATCTCATTTCCTCTCTGCTTTCACTGGCTTGTGTGAGTAAGCACAAAATTATCATTTAGTGAAATCCTTCCCCTTCAACTATTTAAATGTATTGGCCATCCTAGTGTATTCCATAGTACCAGAATACAAAAGTGACCACCCCCTTTCAATCTATCTTGCTGTTTTAAAAATAGTGACTCTCCAATAAAACTTAACTTTTTAATCAGGTAAAACTTAAGTTACCTACTTTCACATCTAACTTATCTAGTGCACACTGCAGTGTTTAGGATAAACCATTTTTTTTCATCTTACCTTTAAGCATCCCTGTGGCTAGCACTTGCTCTAATACCTGTTGGAAAGCACTAGGAAGCCTTAAATTGATACAAGCACTCAACTCTCCTTGTTAATAAGGAGAAATTAATCGTAGGCAGTAAACAGCCTATAACTGCAAAGTACCTTGCTAAGGCAAGGGGAAAACAGCTCCTGTACTTTACAAAAAAAGCAACAAACCAGGCATGTCCAATGATCAGCTTCCGGTGATTTCTCCTGTCCAGCTGGTGAATCTGGAAATACAGGGGCAATGCAGCAATTGCCTCATGTACACAGGCAACCTTCTCCTCCTACCACCCAACACTACAACCTGTGAGAGATGCACTTACATAGCCAAACTGGAAGCAAAGCTCTCTCCACCCAAGACTGTTCTAGACAGTCAAGAGGAGAAGGTTAACACCCCCACAACACCTCAAGCAATACATAGCCCTTCTAAACCCACACCACTAATGCCCACACATAGCAACATTAAATCCAAACATGCGGAGGCCCTTAACTGTAACCTGCCCAAGCAACAAGGGCCTCCAAACCTGAAATGCAAACAAACACCAATCACAACCAAAGTGTCACATAGCTCACAACACCAGTGTGCCACCCAGCAACAGCCCCTAAGGCAAGAGAATGTACCTAACACTTTAGTCATAAGTGACTCTATAGTCAGGCACATTGATGTCCCACTCAATAGGCTAAACAAGGAGAAAATTACAGTCAGCTGCCTGTCGGGTGCCAGGATCCACCACATAACGCATGCACTCAAGTCACTCCACAACAAGTACAAATATGACTCTGTCATTGTCCATGTTGGAGTGAATGACTTGAGACGTACCTCCCTGGACTACATGAAAAGAGACATGGAGGAGCTCTCGCATCATGTGGCCCAGCCAGGTATGACCCTAGCCCTGAGTAGCATCCTGCCTTCACCCAGAATGATACCACAATATAAGGACAAAATGATTGACTTAAACAATTGGCTAAGTTTCTGGTATCATTCAAAGGGGATCCAGTATCTGTCTGGCTGGGATGACATAATCGACAGACCACAATAGTCTGCACCTGTCTCCCCTGGGATTCAGATTACTGGCTAAGGCTCTTGCCAACCCTATAGTGCCTTTTTTAGGCAAGGTTCAAAGGACAAAACCACCACCATAACAGGTACAAGCATGCAAATTCTGAAGGTAATGCTACTCAGTGCTAGAAGTCTAAACCTCAAAATGCACTCTCTCAAGGCACTCCTAAAAATGGAGAACATCGATATCTGTGCAGTAACTGAAACCTGGTTCAAGGCTCCAGAGAGCACCCCTGCAATACCAGGCTACAACTCTTACCACACTTTTCGGCCACCAAACCAGGACGGAAACACTAAAGGTGGAGGAGTGTCCATATTCACCAAGGATATTCACACCACCAGGCTAGTTGCCCAACACAATGCATCTAAAATTCTCCAGGTGCAACTAACACTAGGTAAAACTGCAATCCAAATTGTAGCTTGCTGCAGATCTCCCACCATGCCCCAAGATTCTCACTACACCTTTCTAAACATACTGGAAAATATTAATATACTACCAAACACCCTAACACTGGATGAGTTCAACTACCCTGCCATTAACTGGGAAAACTACTCATGTACCAACACCTTTCCCCAACATTTCTTGGAATTCATAAATTCCAACGCCCTGGATCAACTAATCCATAGTCCCACCAGGGGCTCCAATATCCTAGACCTGGTCATTACCAAGATGGGAAATCGATGCTCCACACCTATGGTCACCCCTCGTTGGTCAGGTCTGACCATAAACTAATCACCCTTAACATCCACATCCCACCCCCACCCCCAGTAAGGAAACCTCCATAAAAAACTTCTCCAAAGCCAACTTCATGCTACTCAAGTCAGAAGTGACAAACATCATGACACCCATGCAGATGGGAACTGAAAGTTCTACTGCTGAATCCTACACTAAGGCACTGTACGAGCACATCCACTCATGCATGAATTGTGTCATCCCAAATAGAACCAAGATGCTCTCCTCCAAAAAAAAGGAAGCCAATCTGGTGATCCCCTGCCATAAACAAACTTTACAACAAAAGGAAGAAACTGTTGCAGAAAAGAGGAAAATGCCAGGATGCAAAAAAACTCCCTTACCAGCCTCAGTAAGAAGCTGAGATCCCTCATAAAGTCCTCCAAAGCTAGTTACGAAAATAAAATTGCCAAAGATTCCAAAGACAACTACAAGGCATTCTATAACTATGTCAAGAATCTAAATGGCAATGCTCAGATCTGCTCTGAGCTACAACTGAATGGCATTAAATATACTGATCCCAAGGATATTGCCAATATCCTGGCAGATCAATTCAGTGCCAACTTCATCCCCCTCTCACCCCCTAAACGGCCCATCTCAATACCGAAAGATTGACAAATTCCAGTAATAATGGCCCACAGGTAAAAATCGCACTCTCCAAAGCTAAGAATACAGCATCCATGGGACCAGATGTCATCCCGGGCTGTGTACTACATGAACTACAAAATGAACTGGCACTTCACCTAAGTGTCATGTTTAATCATAGTCTCACCTCAAACTTCGTGCCCACTGAGTGGCGCACAGCTACAGTTATCCCACTCCACAAGGGTGGATACACCTTGGATCCCAGGAACTACCACCCCATCAGTCTGATGAGCCTGATCTGCAAGGCCATGGAACGTATTATCATGGAACTTATAAACAAAGACATTGGCAACCTTCAAAAACTGGACCCCACCCAGTTTGGGTTCGTGAAGGGCTGATCTTGTCTCCTGAACCTGACTGACTTCTTCTAATCAGTCTCCAGATGCATGGACGAGGGTAAGGAGGTCCACACAGCCTATCTGGACCTCGCCAAGGCATTTGACACCATCCCCCACTCTGGAATCATAGATAGACTTACTAAGCTGGGCATTAATCCCTACGTCACTCGATGGGTTGCCAACTGGCTTACTAACAGAACCCACACTGTAAAAGTATCCGACTCCAAATTCAGCTCCAGACAAGTGACAAGTGGAGTACCTCAGGGTTCAGTCCTGGGACCGCTCTTGTTTGGCATCTACTTCTCTGAAGTACAGACCAACACTAAAGGACTCTGGATAACAAAGTTTGCAGATGACTGCAAACTGGGAGCCATTATTGAATCCCCAAATGATGTGGATACTCTATAAAATGGCCTTACAGAAACAGATGCTTGGTGCCAGAGCCATGAGCTCAAGTTCAATGCCAAGAAATGTATAATTATTCCCTTTGGGAAAAAAAACATGTACCCGTGAATTACCACATAGGTGGCAGTACACTAAACACTGAAAGTGTGATAAGAGACTTAGGGAAATAGGTGGACAGTGGTCTCATCTTCGATAACCACATCGCCAGAACAGTCAGGAAATAATTCTATGTGGCACACCTCATCACTAAGGGCTTTTCATCCACAAAAAAGGAGGTCGTTGTCCCACTGTACACATCCCTCATTAGACCCATTATAGAATACAACGCCCTGTTTGGTATGTTCCTCTCAAGTCATCTGCAACAACTGGAAAGGCCGCAGAAATGCCTCACTAAAAGAATCACAGGCCTAAAGCAGATTCCCTATGCTGACCGCCTTAAAAAACTCCAGCTATACTCTGTCGCATATCGTCAGAGGAGATCTCTGCTTAACATACAAGGCCATGTCAAACCCAGAGCTGTTGAATATGCTACACTTAAAGAAACCCCAATCCCTCAGAGCCATACGCTCCAGGGATCTAAACCTTGTCATCACAATAAACAAAACATGCTGGAAGGATAGGTTCTTGACCCAGAGACTCCCCAGACTCTGGAATAGACTACCCATACATGTCAAGCAGAGCGCCTCTTTGGCCCTCTTCAAAAGGAACCTTGACAATTGGATGGGAGAAAGGAAATCCACCCCAGGGAATTGTCATAGCTAGGCTTGTATAGGCTCTACGGCCGATAGCCTAGTACCAACCTATGAACCTATTATGAACATGAGTATCAATGTGTCAATGAGTGTTACTGTGTATGCAAATGATGATAACACACATACTCAAGAATGTATAAAACTTGTGCAATGAATTACAATGATCAATGTGTCTGTACACATTAATTTTATTCTAAGCAAGATTATTATTATTATTTGCACAATGATGTTAGGACTAGCCATCTGAGTTAGCCACTCAAAATATGTTAGCAGTGACTATGACCACCAGTGTCAACAACGTTGTATGATGCTACAGTCTACATCAAATAAGGGTCTATTAGCAGCTGAAATACTGTCACCCTCACAACCAGGACATAGCTGACCACTACCGTGTGGGCAGATATATTATACAGAAACTGGTTCTTCAGAGATGTTGCCTTGCAATGGCATGTCACATAACTGACCTTGTGCATCACTCACAGGCATGCAGGCAGTCATTGCCTGTGTTCCAGGTGTTTGGAACTGAACCCTAATATTCTTGTTTGAGATTAAAATACATAATTAAACCTGCATATGACAAGTGGATGAAATACCTTTACCCAACATTACTGGCAATTGTCAGGAAATGCCTGGAGCATCCCCAACAGGCACTCAGGCACTCATGACCAGTCCTGTCTCCCACATCCAGACAACCTTCCAGAATCAGTGCCATGTTGGTGTCACGTATGACTGTTATTACAAACTGCTCTATTTCTTTGAGCTGATGGCATTCTGTGAAAGTAGAGTGGGTAAGAGACCTGGCATCAGCTGTCTCTTGTACCCTGTTCCTTGCATGTAATATAATTTCAGTCACCGTTTGACACATAAGCAGCACAGTGTGGTTGTGACCACAAACAGCATTTATCTGCTGCACTTTTTTGTGCCACATGTGACACCTGAAGGATCAGTGTCCAGGAAACATCTGCCACATGTCTAGACATCCACCAACAGAACATCTGTCTCTTGCACTGTAAATATCTCAGTTTGCTCTCATTCTTTTGGTATCCAATTCATCAGTGGGAATGTACTTTGATCACTGAGTGTATATAGGATTGTCCATGTGTTAGAACACACACCAGCCCACTGCCCCCCAGCATCCCTGTGGTACATATTGCATTGTCAATGCAGTGCAATGCCATAATTGTTGAAACATTGTGTGAGACTGTTATATGTCGCCATTCATCCACTTACATCAGCCCTTGCTACATGCCTACAACACATTCTTTGCTCAGAATACTGCATTCTCAGCATCCATTGCCATGTGATTATGTGCCATAGCCTCCCTTTGCTCATGCTAGATCACTAGCCCCTACATGCATGTCAGCTGTCATGTCTGTTTCCATTTGTTTATGCAGTTGTCATTCCTCAAAGGACTTGAGGAATGGATTCTAAAGCATAGACTGCTGTGAACGACTGTTCGGCCTGTTCCCATGGCCTAGCTGTTTATATATATCCCCTCCTCCAAACACTGCAATATTTCCTGCATTGTTCCCTGTGCTCTAATTGTGTTTGCCTCCTCCACCTCAGTACTGCCATATCCATTCAGAGCCATTGCAATGTTAGCTCATAGCAGTCAGTATGCAATGATAGCTGTGTAAGGTAGCTGTACACCTTGAAGTCATTCTTTCAGTATGGTGCACATTAGCAATACTTCAGTATACTTTTCTATGGTTTGTTGCACTGCAATATCCTATACTGTCAGTAATATAGCCATTTCTGTAGTCATAGGTTCATAGATAGGTACTAGGCTATCGGCCCTAGGGCCCATACAAGCCTAGCCAAAAAATGTACCCTGGCTTTCGCCACCCAAGAAAATTATTTTTCTGTGCCCCTGTCAAGCAGAGCCACAGAAGTGATCCCCGGGGTGAATTTCCCATTTCCCATCCAATCATCAAGATTTTTCTTGAAGAGTGCTACTGAGGAGCTCTGTTTGACATAGATAGGTAGTCTGTTCCAGAGTATGGGAAGTCTCTGGGACAGGAATCTATCCCTCCAGCATGTTCTGTTTATTGTGGTGACAAGGTTAAGGTCCCTAGAGCATGTAGATCGGAGGGATTGGGATTTCTTTAAGTGGAGCATGTCCAACAGCTCTGGGTTTGACATAGCTTTGTATGTTAGGCAGAGATCGCCCCTGAGTAGGCGATATACGATGGAGTAAAGCTGTAGTTTTTTGAGACGGTCTGCATAGGGCATATGTTTGAGGCCAGTAATCCTCTTTGTGAGGTATTTCTGTGGTCTTTCCAGTTGTTGTAGATGTCTTGTGAGGTACATACCAAAAGGGGCGTTGTACTCTATAATGGGTCTGAGTTATGAGTAGAGGAGAACAATGTTTTCTGGATGAGAATCCTTTTGTGATGAGATGAGCCATGTAGAAGGATTTCCTGACCACTGTGGCGATGTGATTATCAAAGGAGAGACTACTGTCCACCTATGTCCCAAGGTCTCTTATCACATTTTCGGCATTAAGTAGACTACCAGCTATGTGGTAGTTCATGGGTACAGAGTTTTTACCAAAGGGGATGACAATACACTTTTTGGCATTGAGCTTCAGGCCATGGCTTTGACACCAGGTATCTGTCTCATTGAGGCCCTTTTGTAGTTTGTCCACATCGTTAGGAGTTTCGATTATGGCTACTAGTTTGCAGTCATCTGCAAACTTTGTTAGCCAAAGACCTTCTGTGTTGGCCTGCACTTCAGAGAAGTAGATACCAAACAGGAGAGGACCCAGGACTGAACCCTGTGGTACTCCACTTGTCACTGGTCTGATGTCGGATTTGGAATCCGCTACTTTCACAGTGTGAGTTCTGTCCATGAGTCCATACCTCTCAACTTTCCAGATTTTCACAGAATGTCCAGATTTTTGCCTCATGTTCCTCATAAATTTTTGTTTTCTGGCAAATTATTGGCAAATCATCAAGGGTAGAAGTCAGAAAATAATGACAGGCATTTGTGTGTCAGACTTCATACTATTCAGAAAATTTATGCTAATGGAAAACCTTTTATTCTATCAACATTTTACATTTATAAGAGCAATATCTAAAAATTGTCCCTATTTTTGGGCTTTTGCCCCACCCCCATTACTTACAGCTTTGTCCAAATTTTTTGTTCTATGAGGCTGAGGCATGTCTGTACTGCACTGTCTTGCAATAAGGTGATCTCTCTGTTCTTCTCATTATTTAGGTGCTTGTAATGAGGTAATTATGCTAATGAGGCAATATAATGTTATGTTCTATGATTTCTGGCAGTAATGACTTTTTTGTGTGCTATGAGGCCAGATGCATGTGCACTGTAGGGTGTGAACAGCCTTGTAGCCAGGCCATAGTATTATAAAGTCACAGCTTGACAATATGCATAGCAAACATGCATCTCAGCTGCCCATCTAGGGCATGCTCAGAGCCCCTATGGGGCATAACTTTACAACTGTTACCCAGGGCTGCACACATGCATCACACTGTCATGGACGCAGTATTGCCTGTCAGTGTACATCCCATAGTTTCTCTTGCATGTAATATTGTACCTCAGTTACCAATTTCACTCCTGGACATGACCAGGTGAGTGAAGTGCATGGATATGGCCTGTACAGGAGATGAGTCTGACAGAGATCCTGCATGGTTTAAAAGGGAAACAAAAAATCTTTCTTCGTCTGTTACACACACACACACACACACACACACACACACACACACACACACACACACACACACACACACACACACAATCCCAGGAGGTTCCCATGTATAAAGTTGATAACTGGCAGACACACTTGAAACAGTGGTCAGTAATGCCATGGTTATAACCAACTCTGGTGAGCAGTGCCAGAACAAACACCTCCCTGACCTTGTCTAACAATGGGAAGAATAGGTTAGGGACCCCTGCTCTTCGGAATCTACTTTTCCGAAGTATGGGCTAAAACTAAAGGACTGTGACTGGCAAGGTTTGCTGATGACTGGAAACTGGGAGTGATCATCGAAACCCCTAGTGATGTCAACATCCTGCAAGAAGGTTTTGTGCAGACTAATGACTGATGCCAAAGTCATGGTCTTAAACTTAATGCAAAAAATGCATTATGATCCTGCTCAGCAAGGGTGATGTTCCTGCAAACCACCCCATCAATAGCAATATCCTAAGCACACAGTCAGTGGGGAGAGATCTGGGCACACAGGTTGACAGCAACTTTAACTTTGATCACCATGTCTCCACAGTGGTAAGAAGGGCATTTTATATTGCTCATCTTATAAGTAAGGGCATTGCCTCCAGAAAAAAAGGGAGGGTATAATCCCCCTGTACTCTTCCTTGATCAGGCCAATAATAGAGTACAGTGGTCCCTTTGGTATGTTCCTTTCCAAACACCTATAGCAATTGGAGAAACCACAAAGGTTCCTTACAAAGAAAATTCAGGGTCTTCAAGATTTGTCTTATGTGAACAGAGTGAAATTATTGCCAGTTTACTATGTGTCATGCAGACTGCTCAGAGGTGACCTGTGCCTCTCTTTCTGTCATTTCCTACTCTAACCATCGTTCTACCCCCTTCCCATTTCCCCATACTTATAGAAACTATTTTATAATTAGGTCTGTGCATGTAGCATTTATCTTAATTTTACAATAAACTCATGTATCCAATAATGGTTTGGACATGTTTAGTCTTTATATTTTAGCTGTTTGCCTTTAAAAGATCATTAACCCCAGGCTGAACCTAAAAAAAGTCCAGTTGGATCACACTTCACCTCAGGTTGGCAACTATAAATAAATAAGTAAAAAAATATAAATTAATGAATAAAACAACTATATTGATCAGCTGCCTGTTAGTCTAAGCTGTTTCTGCTGCTATGTTGTGGACTCTTAGAGGCACACCAAGGAATACTGAGATGTAAGTCTGATTGGCAGGACTGCACACTGCAACAGTCTTTGAACACCTGTTATGCTGTAAGAAACCATTGCATTCGACCCTCATCTTTAGCATCCCAAGCTATTGAAATAAAACATCATTTACAATAATGCCAAAGGCAGGGCCGGTGTTAGCATTTTGGGGCACCCAACAAATGTCAAGTTTGGGGCCCCCTAGGCACTTCCTGTCACTGCCACCCCCCCAAAAACAGCCTTTTAGTTCATGCTGCAAACTTTTAGGAGTACTATGTACAGAATGACCTGTAGCTACAATGGTCTTACATTACAACAGGCATATGTACCACACTATGTTCACCCATCTAACAGAGGGACATTTACAGTTACTGGCATTTTAGTTACAATGATGATACATAATAACAACTCTATGTATAGGTCTAGACTTAGGTGAAATGCTGTCTATATGCTCTAAAGTGTATTTTATTTATTTATTCATTCATTTATTTATTTTACATAATCTTTTCATCGATGATGGCTTGAACAAAATTTATGATTGAGGAAAGAAATTCAGTGTTGCTGTTCAGCTTAAGTTTTCTTTGCATCCTTTCAGCACATCTTTCCTGACCAAGACAACAAAGTAATAAACATTTAGAAAACAATTCAGATAAGGCAGGGCCCAAGAAGTCATAGGGCTACAGGTGTTCTGGGATGCATTTTAGAGCATTTCAAACCTTTTAATCCAATGGTGTCCTAAAAAAAACATGAGTAAGAAAAGAATTGCAGTATTTTCTTTTTCTTTCAAGGAAGACATAAATTGTGTCCAAGGCTTAATATTCAAAGATGACAAAATAGTAGCTCACAACAAACTAATAAGTCATTTGTTGTCTGGATACATAGGTATAATTTGGGAATATGGCCTGCCTCCCTAACCCCCCCCCACCAAAAAAAGATAGTCACTACCTATGCATCCCACTGGTGTTAGACTGGGGTGAAAGCAGAGGTCCAAACTGCCACAGTCATGTATTTCAAGTCACTGCAGACATACATATACATAGCATGCCTCCTCACTCCTCAACCCAAACTGTCAAAGGCAGCTACCTGTATACATACCTGAATTGTGCTTATGAGGAAAATGAAAAGAATAATGATTACAGTAATGTATTTAACTTTGTTGCTCCTAGACAGTGCACACTTCCCCTACATAAGCTATAGTAACTTTCTTTGAACATTTCTGTGGTCTGTGAGAAAAGTAATACAAACAATGATCACACTGTCCTCAGCCCAAACTATGGTTAGTCTGTAATGAAAATTAAAGTAGTAACCCCCCCCCCCATAACCTACTGCAGCTTTCTGTACACACACATATGAGCAGGGCTGGTTTTAGAATGGGTGCAGTTGAGAGCAGGGGCAATTATCAGCTTTATCCTAACAGAGTCAACTCTGTTCAGGTTAAATAGCATAATCAGAAAATTAATACATTTTTTTCTGTTTTCGCCAACCAGCAACAGATTTTGTGGGGCCCTCACATAGTCAAGGATAATGTTCTGTGATATATTTTATGCATTACTTTTGAAATATAATTACTTCTTAGCTACATTTTTCAGTGATACTCAGAAGAACAATGTATGTGTCCTGGCAATATTAGGTGTATGCAGAGATAAAAATCAGTGATATTTTTTACAAAAACACGCACACCATATCAATACTAGTTTTGTACTTATTGCAGCAAATAGCAATACATTGTCCAACACTGGTACCGCCACACCAGATCAGCGAATGCTGTTTAGCATTCATCAAACAGCAGCAGGATTAAGTAACTTTTATTTACCTCAGTGAGGAGGAATGCATACCTGTTACTGTCTCTGATTTCACAGACCTTCCCTGATTTTGCTCATAATTTTGCTCTGTCCGTAAAAATTTTGATTTGCTAATGAATCATTCAGGAATATAGACAGTCACTAATTCCAGGCATCAAAGGTTTATACCTCTTATTGTCCAAAAAAATGCATGTTGATGCAAAAGGTGTTATTCTACTAACTTTTTAAAGTGAATTAGAGTAATATTTAAAATGCGTTCCTGATTTTGAGCCTTTATTCTGCTATTATTTTTGGAATTGTGCTGAATTCTTCTGCAAAGAAGTTGAAAGTTATAATATCTGGTGTTCTACCAGTGTTGATAAAACTCCCTGAAAGAAAAAAAAACTTCCCTGAAGATCGGAAGGATCAGCTCTTCTTAAAATATAAGGTTTGCACTCAAATCAGTCACTCCAGCCTGCTGATCTCTCTACTGCTTACTTTGCTTATTTTCATTATCAACTTTATCCTAACATGGTCCTACCACAGCCCTGTTCAGGTTAAACAGCGTAATCAGGAAATTAATAAATTTTTCCTCATTTCTCCTATCCATCAGCTGCTTTTGTGGGGCCCCCACACAGTCAAGGATGATTAATGGGCCTCCTTGCAGCCCCTGGTACTGCAGGTATCTAAAGCTGGTTGCAGTGTTGCTTTTAGTGGAGAGAATGTCCACCAAGCAGGGTTTAACTAAGCCAGAGGCACTATGTAAGTGGTAAAATATTTAATGGGATTGTGAAACCTGTTAAACTGATAAAATGTTTTTACTATAACCAGAGATATCTTTGAATTTTAAAGGAGATATAAATAAGAGTTATTACCTACCTGATTTATTAGGTATACAAAATTGATGTACTAACTTTTGTTAGTTTGACAGACATATTACAAAATATCAAGATAATATATTTTGCTGTGGTTCGGGGCCCCCAGCATCCGTAGGCTTCGCTAGTGCCTAAAGCCGGCTATGCAAAGGTTTCCTATGTAATTTCAAGCATACATAAATACTCTTGAGAGTAACCTGCTGTTCTTCCTACAGTTACTTTTAGCTTCTGCAATGAAATCTTGTAGCCCAAAGCCCCAGTACTACCAACCATCAGTCCTGCCCAGTACAAAATTCGCTGACCAGCCTGCACTGTCCAGTCACAGCCAGAGACTGTGTCAGCATATTCTTCCACCAGTTTCTGTTTCCATACTGAAACAGCTACTGTGAGTTTAACCAAACACTAGTAAAACAGGGCAGAAAAAGAACAGATTGGCTGTCAGCTTGTGCTGTTAAATTAGAAGGTAATAAATAGGTCAGGTAATTCTAAGGAGGAGCACCGCCTCATCTGAGGTGATAGTGAAGAATTACATTGAAAGTAAGAGTAAGGGCAGTCTGCTGTCTAAAAAAAAAACAGACCTGTGACCACAATAGAATGCATGAAACTAGACATCCATTAAACTTCTGAAGAAGTTTTACTGAATTACTAGAGATAGTGAAGACACAGGCTGATATATGCAATGCTTTGTCGTGTGTTAAATCAGACAACATATAATCTAGGATATACATAAACGATTTATGAATTCTAACAATAACTAACAATGTAAATAGCACTGACTGCACAGCTATTACAATGGCTGAGATAGGACTGGAGTTTAACCCACACCAGTTACTATTTAAAAATGAGGGGTACAAAACAAAGCCCTCTTCTCAACTCACATGCACATTTTTTGTATTGCTTTGCTTCATTTCACAAACTTGCATCATCAGAACAAAAAGACTGAGAAAGCTGTTAAATTTAGTTGTTGAACCTTTTGCAATCATGCCTAATACCTCACAGATGTTAAATGGCTTTTGTCCATTAATTTAATGATCACAAAGCCAAGTTCTGTGATGTCTTCTGTATCCTTAACTCTCTTCAGACTACTGAGTTCTCAGATCCCCACAGTACTGGCTGCCCTGCTGTGTTATGTCTAATAATGAAAGGGTTAAGAGAATTTCAAAGTGAGGTATACTGACAAAGTGTGTTCAGAGCAGGAGGACAAAACTGAGCTCCACTAACAATCAAAATCTTAATTGTTTTTCTTGTACAAGGGATGGCAAGCCCCCTGCCTTTCAACTAGAGGGACTGCTTCTTCCAAACCACTTATGTATCAATTCCAAGTTCAGACAATGCTGGAAAAAAAGGACAACTTGATTTTAGCAGTTATTTTCTTACTCCAACAAAGGTGAGCTAAAAGCTACTTTCACTTCCCTGCACATCTCTGTAACAGAGTCCATACATTTGAAGGCATCTCAGTGAAGGAGGTGTACACATTTTTATCAAATACCACTGCTTCACCCAGATCAAATACTACATATGTTATAATCGGATGCAGGAGCCCTGATAACGCCATTTGTTTTATCTCTTTAAATGACACAGCTTGTGTTACACTGACTGTGTTAAGCTTACTGGTTTTTGAAAAATAAAATCCAAAATGTTATTAGCCTTTCTTCAGTGCCCTGTTTAAACTGGCTTTATTTTCCTTTATTTTATTATCTTTATCTCTGTGCATATCCAGAGATGTGGGATGACTGTTATCTGTAATGTTTAGAGGTTTCATTAGGAAGCTGCAAGAAAAAAAACTTACCATGTTTATCATACTTGAAGAGGCTGTGACAATTAAGAGTTGCTAGAACCATAACATGGCCTAGTTAGATGAACACCTGCAGTATATTTTAATGGCAAAGTTGTATAAAATTAAGATAGCAGCCACTAGTTTACACACACACACACACACACACACATGCACTTATGTGTACTTGTGCT
The DNA here is from genome assembly GCF_019279795.1 of Protopterus annectens. Taxonomy (NCBI): domain Eukaryota; kingdom Metazoa; phylum Chordata; order Ceratodontiformes; family Protopteridae; genus Protopterus; species Protopterus annectens. Next base: position 1,178,962,947 of record NC_056733.1, on the reverse strand, counting down.
ACAAGTCCATGTAGAGAAAAAAAAAACATTCAGAAGCAAATGATATGTGCTCTCTTTCTAGTTTAATGCAACTCATGCACTGAGACAACTGTTTTGTTATAATCTGTTTTATTACATCTCATGCTCATATAAATATCAATAAGCTTTCAGACATATTTTCTCTCAGTAAACAAACTATTTTATTCTGAAAATATAAAATAATAAGCTATAACAGTGTGGTACAGCATTCCTTATGGTATGTTGTTTTTTATGTGCAAATTTCACCATTTCTCAAAAGCAAGCATTACAAGTCTCATTTAAAGGACCACTACAGTTAGAAAATGAAAAAAATATTTTTACCTGTCATAAAGTTATGCACAATTCAAATAAGCTTCAGTATAATAAGCAGTCATTTTGATTTAAATATTTTTCTAATCCTGAATGCCCTTATGGGGGCAGACATCCTAATCTAATCTTATTTTTCATGGAAAGTTACTTTTTTCCCCATAATAAATTGGGAGGGCACAGCTTACAATATTTCAATGCCTTTGTCTCTGCTGTCAGACCACAGATTCCATTCATTTAAAATGGAAGCATTGACAAAATACTGTTAACTTTGAGAATCCCCTGCAAAGGTGTCAGTGATTGGTTTGTAGTGACTCTCATATATTTCCTATGTGCTGTACATTCTTTAAAAAAAAACTTTCAAAATGAAAAGACGTGCCTGAGAAAGTACAGTCTTTCTTAAAAGTGCAATGTTTTGAGTTTTAGGACCAAGTTTCCTCTACCTTACCTCAGTGAGACAGAGTATCCTATTTCCTGACTTGCAAAGTTCAGCTAATTTAGTGAAATTGGTTTCCATCATTAATGGGCTTCTTCATCTTCATCTACAAAAGGCTGAGTAAATGTTTAGCCCCCTGCTGTGGGAAAACATGCAACTTTCAGTGGCAGTAGACAGTAAAAAGCTCAGTAATTATTTACCCTGGATAAATTCATGATCCCAGTGTGTGTAAAATAACAACCCTTTTCCCCCAAAAGACCTTGCCATGTGTGCTTTACTTAGCAGGAAACGTTCAAGTGTAATATGTGAAATGATATAAGAGCAACAAAGGAAAATTCACAAAGAAAGTAGGGGATTTCTTTCAGCCTCAATATGGCCTGCACAGAGGAAGTTAGCTAGGACAGAGATGCCACAGATAAGAAGAAACTATTAAGCCATATTTTTTTTAAATATGTAGGAATAATTCTGTAGGGAGAAGAATACACATTTAGGAAAGTAAATTTATTTAGGGCATAACTGTCCTTTAATAGGAATTATACAATGACTTTCCATTAACATTCAAAACCGTGCACGCTGATTGGTTAGCCCAATCAGTGTGCCCAATGTAAAACTGAGCATATACCAATAGAAAAAAGTTTGTTCGCCTGGGCTTTCTTCTATTAATATATGCTATGGAGCGTTCCTGTTTTCTTAATTAAAATAAATAAAATAAAATAAATGTTGAAATCCAAACAGAGAGATGGAACACAGAAAATACAAGGTAAATCAGGTACAGAAACTTACCTCATTATACTTGTATTTTCTTTGCCCTGTCTCACTCATATGTTTGAATTGTCTGGATTTCAATTTTCATTTTATTAAAAAAAAAAAAAAAAGCAACAGAGATCTTCCTTTCTCTGTTATTTCCTTTCCAAAGCACTGATGTACTGTGTAAGCATGGGAAAGTTAAGTCCCATACCTACACATGCACAGTACATCAAGAAAGCACCATGATACCAGGAAGAATGTGGAGGAACACCACAGCATCATTATATAAAGACATTATTTAAGAAAAGTAAGTAATTTTTTCTAAATAATGCCATTATGTAATAGCAATAACCCAAGGCTGGGTGTGGGTAATGCTGAATTTACCCAGGGTTGGCTTTGTTTGGTCACTAAGGCTTTGTGACCAAACCATACCAACGGTGAGTAAATCCAGCAATCTGGCCAGGCAATTTTACCTGTACATGAAATGACAAGACAGTACAACAATGCTTAAAGGACCATACTGGACACTAGTGCTTCCTCTTTAGGGGTTACCTCAACTTCATAGAAGTAGGGGGCAGAAGTAGTCAGTGTGACCAAAGGGACCCTCTACAGAGGTCAGCATCTGATTTATTTTTAGAAAGTTACTGATCACATCCTGGTCATGCTTGCTGAAGAACATAATTCCAGAAAATGAGGACCCAGGTTTATGTTCTTGAATGCCTCCTTAGGGAAGGGCAGTTTGAGTCATATCATCCTATGCAAACACACATCTAGACATATGTGTGGCCTTATCCAGAGCATCAACACACATCACAATCACACTGAGATACATGGTATCCCACTGTGAGGTCAAAGACAAGTCCTCACAAGATCTTCCTTCAGCCCAGACTTTGGAAGGTTCTTTAGCTTATTCAGCACCAGGACAGGATAAATAAGTGAGTGTCCTAAGTCCTAAAATGTCAGAGGAGTTTACCTTCTCTGTTTATTTATTAAAAATACACTCACCTAACACCCAACTCACCCCTACCAAACACAAAACCAAATATTACACTCCCACTGCTAATATGCTCAAACTCATCTACCTCCACAAAAACATTCTCTTGGCTGGAGACATCCATCCCAACCCTGGTCCAACACACCCCACTGTTAGCCCTCCTAACCCCAAAGTCAATAATCTCCTAAACAAACATATTTCTTTCTATTCAATAAACACTAGGAGTATTCTGAACAAAGTAAGTAAACTACATGCTTGGATCTCCCACCATACTCCAGATATCCTTGTTCTGACTGAAACTAGCTTGAAATCCCAACACCAAGACATAGAGATCTTGCCCTCTGTTTATAGCATATACCGTCTAGATCGACCAAAAAGGAAAGGTGGAGGCATTGCTATCCTACACTGTAACCACCTTACCATTTCTAACTCTACTTTTACATCCCAAGCCTTCTCCCCAGCTGAAATTTTATCTGTAAACCTAAATATTAATAGCCATTCCACTATCACCATTGTAGCAATTTACATTCCACCAGGTGATAACATCCCCTTACTGGAAAATATGCTTGCTCATATCTCCCAACACATCCCAAATGAAACTATCATTCTTGGGGATGTCAACATTAACTGGCTATCTCTCTCCTCTCAAAACTCCTCACAAAACCTTAATCTCTATGGCTTTACTCAACTCATCTCTGATCCCACTTATTTCAGTAACTCCCATACAGCCTCATCTCTCCTTGACTGGATTCTTGTCTCACACCCTTCCAAATACCATAACCCAGAAACACTACCAAATTCCCTAAGTGATCACTGCCCAATAAAAATACTCAGATACACATCCCATCAAGCTAAACCTCAAAGGTTTGGTTGTCAGCCATAACCCTCCTGTGTTTGCTTGTACTTGAAAAGTAGATGCCAAACAAGAGTGGGCCCAGGACTGAGCCCTGTGGGACACCACTTGTGACAGGCTTTGAGTCTGACATGGCGCCAGCAACTCTGACCCTGTGGGTTCTGTCACTCAGCCAGTTTGCAACCCATCTTGTGATGTATGGGTTGACATTTAAGCTGATGAGTTTTTCAATGATACCGAGTGGGGTATTGTATCGAAGGCCTTAGCCAGATCGAGGTAGGCTGTATGGACTGCCTTTCCCTCATCAATGGCTTTGGTGACTGTTTCGAAAAAGTCAACCAAGTTTAAAAGGCATGATCTGCCTTTGACAAAGCCAAACTGGGTTGGATCCAAAGTCTGCAAATTCCCTATGTCTTTATTTATGAGGTCCATTATGATCCTCTCCATGGCTTTGCAGATAAGGCTTGTCAAGCTAATGGGCCGGTAATTTCCAGGGTCGGTGGAGGCACCGCCTTTGTGAAGTGGTACCACAGTTGCAGTGCGCCACTCCCTGGGTACGTATCCAGAGGTAAGACTTTGATTAAACAGCTGTCCTAGCTGTGGGTTTAATTCTTCATTGAGTTCATGGAGCACACAGCCGGGGACACCATCAGGTCCCATGGATGCTGTGTTTTTTGCTTTGGAGAGAGCAGTTCTCACTTGGGCGCTGGAGATGTTTGGGGGGCTGCAATCGTTTGGTATAGATATCTCTCCTTTTGGGGGGGGGAGAAGTTTGCACTGAACCTGTCAGCCAGTATGTTGGCAATGTCTGTAGGATCAGTAATCTTCACATCATTTTGAACTAGCTCTGAGCATATCTGGGAGTTTCCTCCCAGGTTTCTAACATAGCTAAAGAAGGCCTTATGATTGTCTTTTGAGTCTTTAGCTATTTTTCTCTCGAAATTTGCTTTGGATGATTTAATGAGAGCTCTTAGTTTTTTACTTATAGTGATCAAGGGTGTCTTACCTTTTAAGGATTTTGCTCTATCTTGTAGTAGCTTCCTCCTTTTGTTGTAGAGTTTGTTTATGGCTGGGGTCCACCAGACTGTACTTGTATTTTCTTTGCCCTGTCTCACTCATATGTTTGAACTGTCTGGATTTCAATTTTCATTTTATTAAAAAAAAAAAAAAAGCAACAGAGATCTTCCTTTCTCTGTTATTTCCTTTCCAAAGCACTGATGTACTGTGTAAGCATGGGAAAGTTAAGTCCCATACCTACACATGCACAGTACATCAAGAAAGCACCATGATACCAGGAAGAATGTGGAGGAACACGACAGCATCATTATACAAAGACATTATTTAAGAAAAGTAAGTATTTTTTTTCTTAAATAATGCCATTATGTAATAGCAATAACCCAAGGCTGGGTGTGGGTAATGCTGAATTTACCCAGGGTTGGCTTTGTTTGGTCACTAAGGCTTTGTGACCAAACCATACCAACGGTGAGTAAATCCAGCAATCTGGCCAGGCAACTTTACCTGTACATGAAATGACAAGACAGTACAACAATGCTTAAAGGACCATACTGGACACTAGTGCTTCCTCTTTAGGGGTTACCTCAACTTCATAGAAGTAGGGGCAGAAGTAGTCAGTGTGACCAAAGGGACCCTCTACAGAGGTCAGCATCTGATTTATTTTTAGAAAGTTACTGATCACATCCTGGTCATGCTTGCTGAAGAACATAATTCCAGAAAATGAGGACCCAGGTTTATGTTCTTGAATGCCTCCTTAGGGAAGGGCAGTTTGAGTCATATCATCCTATGCAAACACACATCTAGACATATGTGTGGCCTTATCCAGAGCATCAACACACATCACAATCACACTGAGATACATGGTATCCCACTGTGAGGTCAAAGACAAGTCCTCACAAGATCTTCCTTCAGCCCAGACTTTGGAAGGTTCTTTAGCTTATTCAGCACCAGGACAAGATAAATAAGTGAGTGTCCTAAGTCCTAAAATGTCAGAGGAGTTTACCTTCTCTGTTTATTTATTAAAAATACACTTACCTAACACCCAACTCACCCCTACCAAACACAAAACCAAATATTACACTCCCACTGCTAATATGCCCAAACTCATCTACCTCCACAAAAACATTCTCTTGGCTGGAGACATCCATCCCAACCCTGGTCCAACACACCCCACTGTTAGCCCTCCTAACCCCAAAGTCAATAATCTCCCAAACAAACATATTTCTTTCTATTCATAGGTTCATAGGTTCATAGATTAGTACTAAGCTAACTGCCCTTGCGAGCATTTTTAAGCCTAGCCTAGCCAATTATCCATTAATAAACACTAGGAGTATTCTGAACAAAGTAAGTAAACTACATGCTTGGATCTCCCACCATACTCCAGATATCCTTGTTCTGACTGAAACTTGGTTGAAATCCCAACACCAAGACATAGAGATCTTGCCCTCTGGTTATAGCATATACCGTCTAGATCGACCAAAAAGGAAAGGTGGAGGCATTGCTATCCTACGCTGTAACCACCTTACCATTTCTAACTCTACTTTTACATCCCAAGCCTTCTCCCCAGCTGAAATTTTATCTGTAAACCTAAATATTAATAGCCATTCCACTATCACCCCTGTAGCAATTTACATTCCACCAGGTGATAACATCCCCCTACTGGAAAATATGCTTGCTAATATCTCCCAACACATCCCAAATGAAACTATCATTCTTGGGGATGTCAACATTAACTGGCTATCTCTCTCCTCTCAAAACTCCTCACAACACCTTAATCTCTATGGCTTTACTCAACTCATCTCTGATCCCACTTATTTCAGTAACTCCCATACAGCCTCATCTCTCCTTGACTGGATTCTTGTCTCACACCCTTCCAAATACCATAACCCTGAAACACTACCAAATTCCCTAAGTGATCACTGCCCAATAAAAATACTCAGATACACATCCCATCAAGCTATACCTCAAGGGTTTATCAAACACCAAAAACTAACAAACCTTAAATCCTGCAGCTCTCAAATCTTTATTATCAAAAGTGAACTGAAATCCCTTAAAACTACTCCCCTTGGATGAAGCTGTCCACATTTTTAACTCCACTTTCCTTAGTATTTTAAATTCTCTGGCACCCCATTAGAACAGTCCGCATAAAGTCTAACATATCCCCATGGCTGACAGTAAACACACGTGCACTACTAACAAAAAGACAGAGCATGGAAAATTTGGACTAAAACTAAACATCAACCAGACCTCCAGAAATATAAAGAACTTAGAAATCTTGCCAAAAGTCACATAAATAAAGATAAGAAAAACTTCTATAATAATCCATCTTTTACCTTTAAATCCAACCCTAAAAAGTTCTGGCACTCTGTAAATCAAATACTACACCCAGGAGCACTAGTCTCCCCTAACTCTCATCCTGACCAAACACATGAGGAAACTGCCTCCATATTCAACAACTACTTTACAGACTCAATATCCAAATTACTAAGTCAAGACACAAACCATCCCACCAACAATAATAGACCTAATAGCTCAAACTCTTCCATCAATAGTAACCCTACCACTGCCTTCTCCCTCAAACCTGTCTCCACTAACTATATTAAAACTCTACTATCTAAATTAAAACCTTGGTCCACATCAGTAGACAACATTCCCTCCGCATTCTTTCAGGCTGCTGCTGATGTTCTTGCTTTCCCAGTTTTTATTCTAATAAACAGCTCTATCACAGAATCCACATTCCCTTCCATCTGGAAGCAATTTTACACCCTTCCAATACACAAAGGAGGAAACTCCATTGATATAACTAATTTTAGACCCATAGTTATACTCTCACCACTCTCCAAAATTCTGGAAAAATGTATACACAATCAAGTCTTACACTACCTTCTGCAAGAAAATCTACTCACACCTACCCGACATGGCCTTCGCCCCATACACAGCACTACTACAGCTCTCCTGTCTTTCCTAAACTCTGTATCACTAGCTAGAGACAGTAACAAACTTACTTCCTGTCTCTTCACTGACCTCTCTAAAGCCTTTGATACAGTCTCTCATAAACTCCTTCTCATTAAACTAGCAAACTTACACTTCTCTCCATCTACCATATCTTGGTTTAACAGCTATCTGATAGACTCCAATCAGTCAAATGGCTCTCAGCTTTCTCCCCTCTTCTTCCTGTTAAAACGGGTGTTCCACAAGGCTTCATCCTTGGGCCACTTTCTTTTAACATTTTTACCAACCTTCTCTACTCTTCCTGTCCTGGATCCTCACTGATACAATACGCAGATGATTCTACACTTATCACTATTACCGAATCACCAACTCAACTAAAATCACACACACAGTCCTCTTTTAACTCTGTAGAAAACTGGCTATCTGAAAACCAACTTATCCTTAATCCAAAGAAAACCAAATTACTACTCTTTCTCCCTAAAAACCTTAACCACATAAAGTCTTCCTTCTCCATATTGTTACAAAATAATACTCAAATACAGGTGGACACCAGTACAAAACAATTAGGTGTTACTATTGATGATAGACTAACCTTTGATTTACACGTCAATAATTGTATCCGAAAAACACATCTCAAGCAAGGTCTCCTCTATAGAAAAATACCTTACCAAAACAGCAAAACTAACCCTTTCAAATGCCTACCTCTTACCCACTTTACTCTATAGCTCCCAAATTCTCACCAGCCTCAACACTAGACTACTAAACAAGTTAGAAACAACTTATAACAGGATTGCCAGATTTGCTGCCCATAATTCTTACAAGGCCCATCACTGTCTCTCACTAAAAGAAATAAATTGGCTAGAATTACCTAACCTGCTTCACTATAATCAGTTTCAGAGTATTCACTCCATTCTCTACAAACCCTATTTCTGTCCAACTATTTCATTTCTAATCTCTCATTACCTACCCACTAGATCACTCCGCAGTTCTGAACAAGGTCTACTAAAAATCTACTAACCAAGGACCAAAATGGGTCACCTAGTCTATAGCTTTAACCATTCCAAGGCCTGGAATAGCCTATCACTAGATATAAGATCCCTTGAACATCCCAATCAATTTAAAACCACTACAAAAAATACCTTCATGAAAAATGGACCTGCCGATGTAATTATTCCCCGTAAACACTCCCCTATAACCTTCTACTTCCCCTCTCTCTTCCTTCCCTTCAATAAATAGACTTACTACTTTATCTTCCCTCTTGCTACATCACTGTACAAACATAACTAGTAAAATATTTCAGCTATGTAACTATTGCACTATTATGTATATAATACGTAATTATGAATGTATCCCTCTAATGAATACATTTTTATATGTATTTCGCTTGCCACAATGTAATATATGACATTGGGATCAACAGTTCAGAGTAATGGTGAGTGTAGAAGAGAGGTGAAGAAGAGAGTACAGGTAGGATGGAGTGGGTGGAGAAGAGTGCCAGGAGTGATTTGTGACAGACGAGTACCAGTACAATTGAAAGGGAAGGTCTACAAGAGGGTAGTGAGACCAGCTATGTTATATGGGTTGGAGACAGTGGCATTGACAAAAAGGCAGGGGTCAGAGCTTGATGTGGCAGAGTTGAAGATGTTAAGATTTGCACTGGGTGTGATGAGGATGGACAGGATTAGGAATAAGTATATTAGAGGGTCAGCCCTGGTTGGAAGGTCTGGAGACAAAGCCGGAGAGGTAAGATTATGTTGGTTTGGACATGTGCTGAGGAGGGATGCAGAGTATATTGGGAAAAAGATGCTAAGGATGAAGCTACCAGGTAACAGGAAAAGAGGAAGGCCTAAGATAAGGTTTATGGATGTGGTGAGAGAGGACATGCAGGTGGTTGGTGTGACAGAGCAAGATGCAGAGGACAGGAAGAAATGGAAATAGTTGATCTGCTGTAACGACCCCTAACGAGAGCAGCCGAAAGAAGAAGAAGAAGAAGTGTAATGTATGACACTGTAATGCAGTAATGTGTGGTACTGATGAATGTATTCTATATGTATTCAATATGTACAATTTCTATTTTTCTGTTGGAGCTTTTCTCCTCGGACCTCCACTGAAAACGGACAATTGTAGCCCAGTTGGACAAACCCGGTCAACAAATATAAAATAAATAAATAAATAAATAACTGGGTAAGTGAACTAGACCAAAGAAACTTTTCACTCAAGATCCAGGCCAAAATGATAAAATATGCAAACCACACCTTGCCATACCTGTCCAAATCTCTAGACTCCAAAATCCAGCAGCAAAGTGGTGAAATGCTGTGGTTTCTACAATTGATGCTGGATGGAAGAAATTACACAAGAGTCAGCAAAGGGTGCTTATCAAGGTGCTATGCCCACTTTGGCAGTAATTGTGAATTGCACTGGCCTTTTTTGATGACTAAAGTAACGTAATTAGGGTGAAAATAGGATGATAAAATGACATTCCTAATATCAGGCCCCACTGGTGGGATGACTGAAGGCTTCTTAGGGCTCTTTCGCAGAAACTCTACTAACTGCTTCTTCAGAGAGAGGAATTGAGAACAGGCCAAACTAAAGTGTTCTAAATCAACCTAAGAGTACCTGCAAAGAAAGGGACATCCTAAGGGCGTAACCTCATTATGTATGTATATCAGAAAGAAAGTGGGCTTGGCATTCTCAGAATCCTCAAAGTACCCAGAAGTGAGGGGAAAAAAACACAAACCCCAACTACACGTGTGTGTGTGTGTGTGTGTGTGTGTGTGTGTGTGTGTGTGTGTGTGTGTGTGTGTGTGTGTGTGTGAGCTCATGCAATGGCACATCTGTGTCACAGACCACCTCTGTATATCAAAAACTATGAACAAGAGCCAGATCACACACTATCCAGAGGAAAAATACTGTGAGAAGAGATGTGCACTTTAGCCGTACCAGATTTGGACTAGATTCCCCTAATGGTGTTATTTTACACAAGCATTTCAAGCTCCCACTAAACATGAAACAAGTGTTTTGCATGTGGAACCTAAGATGTGAACCCCAGACTGGAATGGATAGATGGACCTTCTTTGACCAAACCTTGCTGTGCCATATGGGCCTGAAGATATACTCTGCATGGTCTGCCAAATACCCCAAGACAATAACGAGATGATTCAGTGGACCTGTTCCCTAGATCAAGTTCATTAACCAAGAGCTGCAGCCCTCCATCAAAGAATAGGTAACACAAGAATCTTGGAATGCAACTTCCAGCCTTCCCTATCCCCAAGGCCCTCTACCATGGATGAGGACCAAGTTCGAGATAAAGTTCTTTTTAGCTAATCGTGAACTCACCATCTGAATGATTCAGGAGTTCGCTGAACATCAGACTTACTTAGACATTCAGGCCTGAACCCGTCTTCTGAAAACTGTGGCAGTGCTCCAACATATGTCTGGGGCTATAGAGAAGACACATCTGCTGGTCTCCTAATGAACATTTAACTGCCACCATCTTTGCAAAGTGGGACAACAATTTTTCTTATCCTCACCACCAAGTAGCCAAGGTGAATCTCTGCTACTTGTGTTAGTTACTGTTAGTGTTGTGCTCCCTGGTGAGACAGTACAGGCAATATCAATGTGTATCTTGGTTGGCGATTTGATGGTTAAAGAATGTCTATTATGATACTTATGCACATGAAACTGGGACTTTACTTGACAACAGCAGTGACTGAGATCCAAACATGAGAGTGAGAAAGACAACCTGGCTCTTTCTCTGATGTTGAATGCACTAAAGTGTCTAGAGTACACTGTTCATGCATGCACTACCTGAGCCTACTGATGTCCCCTAACATGGATTTTTTTTTAAAGAATGGCAAATTATGAATTATGAAGTAATACCCATCCTCAGACCAATTAAAGGAGGTCCTTGTGCTTAGGTCTTTACATATTGGTTGCAGTGCGTGGCGATTTTACCTTTGATAAATTCATTAGCTAACTGTCTGGTATTTTTGTCAAATACTTCCCTCAGGCAACAAGTGTTACTGTGAGTGCTGGCACAGTTACACCGGAGTCATGTTGTTAGGTGACCAGAATTCAGTGACAACACCACGCAGCTGAAGGGACAGCCAGGAGAGAGGTAGAAATGAGGGACATGGACACAGTTGCCTGCTAGTGGCTCTAAATGGAAGTTGAAAACAGCACAAGAAGCACTGATTCAAATGGACAGGATTATACACATAACAGGGGATGCTACAGTGTGTGTGCTCTGCTTGAGATAATACAGAAGATGGAAGGTGGACATTTGTTAAGTACATGAATCTTCCTTTAGCCATTCAGAAGTGTACCAGTTCCATGCCTTGCATCACTCGGGTGCTGTCATCCCAAAGAGAGCCAAGACTCCAAATGACAGCCAGTTAGGCCACACTCCACAGATGTCTATGTCCACAGGAGGCACACTCAGTGATGTCACAGTAATGCTCAGCTCTGACAGATGAAACAGCATAAGGTAATAAAGGGACTTGAGGAATGACAGAGCTCAACAATGATGAAGGCTGTCTGATGGGGTTTAGTGTGCAGGTGAACTTGTTCTGCTGTGCAGTTTACAAATAAAGGTTGCATTTGATTTGTGCACCATAACTGCAATTAATCACAGTACACGGTTATGTCAGTTATGTAATATTTCACAGGCTGCATGCATAACGCACTGACCAAGAGCCTCAAATGTCAACAATTAAGTGCTAAAATATTTATGTATTTATCATTTATTAACTGGGTTGGGGGGGTCTACTAAAAGTAGAGTAACCACTCAATGCTGTTTTCAACTTGTTGGCCTTAACTTGGCAAGTTGTCAAGTGATGTTTGGGTGACAGTGGAAAACACTGGACCATGCGTAAATCAAAATAAAGGCCACTCTTCAATCTGCGTGAAACTTGTTTTATTTTTATTTTTTTTTAATTCACTTTAAAATTTAACAGAACAACAGGTTTTACATCACTATGCACTGACTCAGCGATTTACCAGAAAATCAAACAACTTACTTGGGATGGGGCAAAAATTTGAAGGAACACAATTCTTCTTCTTCTTCCAGCTTTCCCAGTTAGGGGTTGCCACAGCGGATCATGATTGGCAGTGGAGTTTTACAGTGTCGTGTTGCCAGCCCAGCACCCAACCTTCCACAGAAGGCACACACACACGCCTAGGACCAGTTTAGTGTGTCCAATCCACCTACAGCATGTCTTTGGGATGTGGGAGGAAACTGGAGCACCCGTAGAAAACCCACATGACCACAGGGAAGACATGCAGACTCCGCACAGAAGGCACCCCAGCCGAGTATCGAACCGGAGAACCTCTTGCTGTGAGGTGGCAACGCTAACCGCTGCACCACCGTGGCCGCCAACAAAAGGTTTTGTATCAACATTCATTTCTTAAATAGTAATTAGTATGACCGGGAGGGACAGAGCAAATAATCAAATATGTTAACAAGTTAACAGGACAACAGTTTTGTATCAAAATGTACTTTCTGAAACAAAATCTACAATAAGTATAAAACTGTGTGACGTTATTGTCAGACTGCAATTTTCAGTGGTTTACCAGAAAAGCAATTTATGAGGAATGCAGCAAAAGTATGAGACAAATTGCAGTTGTTCTGTAAAATCAGGTACTTCAGGTGATGGACTGGTGATTTTTTAACTGTCTGAAATAATGTTTAAAATGTTACGGCAATAGTAGGCAATTGTCAAACTACACTACTGACTTAACATTCTGAGCACTATACAACCATACTAACAGCAACTTTCATTATTACTGATGTCGACACTATGAAATCATTGATGGTGCTATTGCTATTATAGCACAGGCAATGAGACTCTGTTTTTTAACTTCTTCCTTTTCTCTATGGTTGTGCAACCATGGATTTGGTATACATAAGTATGGAGGTGTGGTGGATGAACTCCCTTACTTGAAAAAAAGTTTTTTTTCCCTTTCCCATCTTTTTACATCCAGATGAAACTATAACAGGTTATGTTTATCTGACTGTAGCTTCAGCCAGACATAACTCATGCTAACATAGTGGAACCATCACTGGGTCAGCAGGGCCATTTTTAAAGGGAAGACCTTAGGAGAAAGATTTCATGACACACAATATACAAGATACCACAACAAAATACACAAGTATTTTATGACAATGGCGTAGGGACAAATGACATATGAAAACATATCTGTTAAGAAATGCATATATATAATGCTATAGCAAAGTTTGAAACTGCAAGTGTGCTGTTAAATAAACTTTGGAGTCTCGCAGTACTGAGGAGTACCCAATTTTCTGGAGTTGTCAATGTGCCATACCTACTTCTGTCTCTCTTTGGAAGTATCCCCTTTTACTGCATTTTGTCACAAAGCCCATGACTTTGTCCTTCATAAAAGAATGATTGGCAAACTGAAAGGACTTAAGAGTATGAGAAACAAGATGAGTAGAAGGGTGGCTAGATGGCAAGAAGCAAACAGTAGAACTATGAAAGGAAAGAAAACAGGTTAGTGGGGTTCTACACGGAGTTGTTACTGGGGTCAGTACCCTTTAACATCTTTGTACTGAGGGTCAAGCGGGCACTGAAAACAAGATCAACTCATCTGAGGGTGACAATAAGACAGAAGATACACTGGAGGATGGGAAAGTGAGCCTCCAAAGTGACCCAATGAGACTGGCCGAATGGACTGAGAAGTTACACAAGGTTTAAAGCACAGAAGTTTGCAGGTTCTAATAATTCCAAAGCAGAACAGCAACTGGGTGAGGTAAAACTAAAAAAAAAAACAGGTAAAAAAAAGAGCTTGGTGTGGTAGTAACAGCCAAAAGAATTCACCAGGTGCAAACTAGGAAACCTGTAACCAAGTCATGTAGGATGCTGGCCTATATCTTTAGGAAGACCAGGCTCCAGAGACAGAGAAGTTAATATTTTCTTTGTAGATTTCTGCTCAAGCCACAGTTAGAGTAAAATCCTCAGTTTTGATTCCCTTAAAGGTATAAATATATTAAGCTAACTAAGAAAGTATGTGAAGGGCCTCCTGAATAACAAGGGATATGAAGAACAAGGATTCTGAGCGGAGGTTTCAAAGGCTAAAACATACCCTCTGTTGAAGACAGGCAAGAAAATAGGAGGTAAGATATGAGTGCACTTAGGAGTCAGCATTATGGCATATGATTCAAGTGGTAAGACAAGAGAAGAGGAGGAAACATGCCTACCCACTTAAGGGTACGTTTACAATAGAGATCAGATGATTACAAATCCATTGAAGTAGTTCCGGGATGGGTGGTGGGCTAAGGAAATGGGAGCAGAAGCGATAACTTAAAGATACTAACTAAACAAATGAGACTGACTAGACATTTAACTTACATGTTTCGTCTAATTCCCAAGATGTGCAGTAGCAAACCCCACCTAAAGCTGTTCTACATTTGAACTGAACATGTAAAATACAGAATATAAGTTGTACTGAATATAAACAATAGATCAGAATTAAGTTACTTCACAGTTCCAATTCAAAACTACAAATGTGGTGAGTCTGTGACAACTTATTGAATAGTGGTATACTGAAAGTCATGCTGGTGAATGCAAAATCCTGAAATGTCATCATTTTGAAATGTTATAATGATGAACTCAAAATACCTACTAAGAGCATGCATGTACTACATGTGTGCCAGTACACAGCCAATCAACAAATAATATTACTCCCAGTTAGTAAAACTCAGAAACAAGCACTAATGTGGGCCTTGCCGGGGGGGGGGGGTGCAGGTCCAGCTATCTGAACATGTAGGGGAGTGTGACTTTTGAGTACATTTTAACATTTCAACAGTTGACATATTGCTTTTCAATAAGTTGGCATGGGCCCATATATACAACCTAATCCTTGCTGTAAACCTAAAATCCAAAATGCCTTCCACTCAAATATTTGAGTTTCCTACTTCCAGTATAACACACACTTGGCAAAAAGTGCATTTGATGTACTAACTGACCCAAACACAAAATTTCTGTTCAGTGGACTGTCACTTGATGTGTGGCCATTGCGATATCTTACATTGTGCATCTAAGTAATAAGTTTCTGATGTACTGTCAAAGTCACACATTTGAGTTTCCTAATGTACAGATTCATGTATGACAAAAAATACATTCTTACATATTCCACATAGGATTCGTGAATACTTTGCCCAATGTAACAAGGTTGGCACTGCATAGAAGACTATATAAAAGTCCTGTGTGCTTCATAAAGAATGTAACACAATGGCATAAGACTGTTTTATATGGAAATGAACATCTTCGGGATAATATACTTCTCATTTCTACTCCTCTTCCCTCTGTATGCCTCTCAAACCTTTTCACTGTCTTCTTTCCATGGTATCCTTTTATGCAACTATTCTCACTTGCCTCTTCTGTTTTCATACCTTGCTATAAAATTATATGCTGCTGTCCTTGTAGCTTAAGCCATCACAGTCATTATGTTTACGTCTTATCGAAAAAGCTCTGTTAAGCATAATTTCATTGTACATACGTTTTTACATTGTTAACTGATTCTTGAACTAAATTATTTAGAGTATTCTTGAATCTGTAAATATATATATATATATATATATATATATATATATATATATATATATATATATATATATACATATACATATATATATATATATACATATATATATATATATATATACATATATATATATATATATATATATATATATATATATATATATATATATATACATATATATATATATATATATATATATATATATATATATATATATATATATATATATATATATATATATATATGTATATGTATATGGGTCTAGGACTATTCACTGAAAGCACATTTCACTGAAACACATTTGACTGCACAATCCACTGAAAGCTCAATTCACTGAAAACACAATTCACTGAAACACATTTCACTGAAAGTTATATATGGCCTTTTCCCCATTGTAGTGTGACCCTGGAGTTAGTATATATAGTAAGGGGGGGTACCGCCCCCACACACACATTGGGGGATGTGGGGGGTGTAGCCCCCCCCACCTATTTTAAATATTTTGAACTATATACATGGATACTTGCAATTCCAGTAAGTTACTCTTTTCTGAACATAATATATATCCAAACTATGTGGGGGTGGTGCCCCCCACACCCCCTTACTATATATACTAACTCCACGGTCGCACTACAGTGGGGAAAAGGCCATATATAACTTTCAGTGAAATGTGTTTCACTGAATTGTGTTTTCAGTGAAATGTGCTTTCAGTGAATAGTCCTAGACCCACATATATATATATATATATATATATATATATATATATATATATATATTTTTTTTTTTTTAATCTTTTTAATCATATCCTTGTATCTGTAAATATGTTTTGTTAATTTCTGATGTGATCCTATTCACCTAGGCTATGACTGCAAATGGTCCATTGAGATCATGTGCTACCTTGGTAAATAAATATAAGTAAATAAATACTCAGTTTAGAGATACTATACGCAATGCCACATATGTTATGAGACTAGAACCATCTACCTTCAGTTGGTGTAGTGCATCTGACCACATCAGTCTCCTTCCCTACTGAAGTGCTACTCAGCATACAGAACATAATAGTAACACAAGTGCTAAGTTAAAAAAAAAACAAAAAAACACTGTTACATGGTAGGGGAAAACCCTGTCAGCAGCAACGGTCCCTATGCTGCAAGTAAACCTGCTCCCACAACCACAATTTGTCTTCCCCACAGAGTGATGCTGCTCAACTTCCACCAGAGGAGGCTCTCACAGCATTACATCCTCTTGTTATCTTTTTATGGTAATGGACCTAGCTCCATTGTCACACCTAATGAATGAAAAAAGTTTTATGTATCATTGTGTGGCATGAGAGAGAAGGACAGCACATCACAGAAGGGATGCTGATTAAGGTATGTGAGACACACAGCATCCATTGTTGTGCTGTGTAGCAATATCATGGTACTCAGTGATACAGACCACATACCACTGGTGTACATAGTGCTCCATTCAAAGAAAACTGCGGAAATGTCAGGTGGACATACTAAACACAGTCTACAAAATGCATGTTTGCAAGTGCACACTGTACGTATGAGTAGCCTGAACCACCTATTCATTTTTGTCTAGTCAAACTTATGGTTTCTCATTCTTTGCAGAGAACTGTGGTTACTTCATTACTGATTTCTTGAACTGGGCTTTGCATAGCTTCCATTAGATTTTAGGGATGCGGTGCCTCGTGGGTGATTTCCTACTTTAAGTCTGAGGTAATTTAATGTCATGTAGATTTCTGGCATTATTTAATACTCTAGTGATAGTCTATTGAGGTTATTTTCAAAAGTGTTACTTCTATAGTTTTATTTATTTTATTTATTGCAGTTTGTTAACCGGGAAAGTCCACTGGGCCAAGGTAGCCCATTTTCAATGGAGGCCCAAGGAGAAAATCTCCAGACAGAAAGACAATATTAAAAAATATTCAAAAGTAATAACTAGTACAACATACAAGAGCAACAAATTAACTACTGCAGACAGAAAAACAATATTATAAAAAAAACTTTCAAATATAAGAACTAAATCCACCACTTGTAAGATATTTACATGAACAACAAATTAATACTCAATTAGTACATCATAATCGTAGACAAAAGAATTATTTATGCAATGGCAGAGTTTAGAGTAGGATAAGCTAGAGATAGGTGTCAGGATTCAGGTAGGATGAGTACAGGAGCATTCCCAGAGAGAGGAGAAATAAGAGTGGAGTAAGGTTTTAAAGGAAGGGAGATCCTAGGTAGTTCTAGTGTAAGGGGGAAGAGAGTTCCATAATCTAGCAAGGGAGAAGGATAGTAAGAGTTACCCTGGTGAATGAAAAGGCTTGTAGAGTTCCAAGAGGTTTTAATTCATGGATCTTAGTGTTCTGTGTGGCTGGTGGAGTTTTAAGGAAGAGGAGAGTGATGGACAGCTCGAGGGTTTAAAAATTAGCTTGTGTGCTGTTGTTAGTTAAATGAAAGTTAGGTAGTTTGTGAGTTCCAACCAGTTTAGTGCATGGAGGAAGTCACAATGATGAGTGAAGGATTTGAATCCTGTGGCAAACTTAGAAATGTTATTACAGCATGATGATAGTTTAGATTTCAGGGTTGATTGGAGATTACTGAGTAGTGGGGCTCCATACAAAAGGGAGAGGATGAGGTAGGTGGTAGATAGGAGTTGTCTAGATGAAAGAGAAAGGTGGTGTCTGTGACGATAAAGCATTCCGAGTTTTTGATGTTTTTATTTTTATATTGGCTTGTAGGTGGATGTCAAATTTTAGCTGGTCATCAATAAGGATGCCCAGAAGTTTTGCATGGGGAACTATTTCAATAGATGTCTTGTTTAGACTGAGTATAGACAAGAATGCTTTGGAGGCATTAAGGGCTAGATGGCCGTCAAGCATCCAGGACTCAGTGGAGGAGAAGGCCTCTTGAGTAAGGTTTATTAATTTGGGTAGAGTTTTGCCAGAGCAGATGATAGTAGAGTTGTCTGCATATTGTACAAGTTTAGCATTGGGGATCTTTTGGTGGAAATCATTAATAAAAATATTAAATAGTAAGGGACCCAATACAGAGCCTTGAGGATCACCTGTTGTGGTTTGAAGGAAAGAGGAAGTACAGTAGTTCCATTTTACAGCTTGTTCCCTGGCTGAAAGATAGCTGGTGAACCATTTGATAGAAGAAGAGGAGAGGTTAAGATGAGAGAGTTTAGAAAGGAGGAGCTCATGGGAGACAGTATCGAAGGCCTTGGATAAGTCGAGGAGGAGGGTAGAAACTATGTTACCAGAGTCGCGAGCAGAATTGATGATTTTGAGGATGGAAAGGAGGGCAATGGTGGTGCTATGTCCTGGTCTAAACCCATGTTGTGTAGGAGTCAATAGTTGGTTGTCAAGTAGGTAGGGTAAAAGTTGCAGGTGGATAAACTTTTCGAGTATCTTGGAGATAGGGGACAGGATAGCTATTGGGCAAAAGTTGCAGATTGAAAAGTTGTTACCTCCTTTGTGGAGGGGGATGATGAAGGCTTTTTTACAGAGGTGTGGTACATAGGATTCCTGGATGGAGCGATTTATTAGGATGCTGATGGGATGGGCTATGCCATCAGTGGCAAGCTTGAGAAAGTTGAATGGAAAGTCATCTGGGGCATTAGAACAACGTTTTAACTTTAGTAGGAGTTTTTTTTATAGTGTGGGTAGGAATGGATTTGAGAGTGAAAGGGGAGGACTGAGAGTTATTGGAGGTTGAAGACTTTTTTTCAGATATGTTGGGGGGGTATTATTAGTGAAAGATAAGGTGAGCTTGCCTATGGAGTCACTGATAAAGGAGTTGAATTGGGTAGCTAGGAGGAGATCAGGTGAGTCTGGATCAGGGCAGGGGTTCTCTTTCTTGCCTGGAGATAGTATTGATGCAATGCTACTCCAAACATTTTTGGGGTTGGTTTTATGGTTATTTTGAAGTTTAAGATAGTACAATTTACAGTCAACGGCTATTTGTTTTTTTACTCGATTTCGCATTTGCTTGTATTTGGCAAGAGAGTTGGGAGTTTTGAATTTATGATAGTATTTCCAGGTTTTGTCTCGGAGATGCATACAGACTTTTGTGTCTTTGGTTAGCCAGGGGACTGTTTTGGATTTGAGTATTCTGGTTCTGCAGGCAAATTAGTTAAGTAGATCAGTGAAAACTGTATTGAAGTGTGAGACAGCTGTGTCTAAAGGAAGGGACCTTAGAGGGTTCCAGTTTATCTGTTTCAAGGCACTGGAGAAGATTTGGGGATCGAAGATTTGCATGTTGTGGGTTGTAATGTGTTTATGCTTAAGGGGGAGGGGGAAGGGGAATGGTGTATATAGGCAGGTAGATGGTCACTAAGGGAGTCAAGGAGAGTACCACTATCAGAAATTCAGTTTTGGTGGGAGACTAGTATCCAGTCAAGGATGCTACCTGTGCTGTAATCTTTATTTGGTCTAGTAGGAGTTTTGATTAGCTGTGTGAATTGATATAGGTTAATGCTTTGAGAAGGGGTTGATGAATCAATGGAAGACCAGTTAATATTGACATCACCTAAGATTATTGTCTCATTGTTTATGTTGGAAGTAACCAGGCAAGAATATCTTCCAGAATAGGGATATTGTTACCAGGTGGTATGTACAGGGTGGCAATGCATAAAGTTTTATTGTTGTTAACTTTGAGATGGGTGAGGGTTAGCTCAGCAGTGTCAAATGAGGGTATGGGCTTAGTATAGGGTGTCACTGTTAAGGAGGAGGAGAAGAGTAAGGCTACTCCTCCACCTTTCTTTTGGGATCTGTCACTTCTTATGAGTTTATAGTTTGGGGGTGTTATTTCGGTATCTTTTATATGTGACTTTAGCCAGGTTTCTGTGATAGAGAGAATATCATATTTGTTGTGGGAGATCCAGGCATGAAAAGCAGGTATTTTATTACAAAGGCTCCTGACATTAAGTGTAGCAAGGAGAAGAGATTTGTGGGGAGGAGGTGAACTATGTGAGTTTAGTTTGAAAGTGGAGTTATGTGAAGGCCCTGGGTTAGGGTGTATATCTCCAGAGCGGAGGAGGAGGGTGACTACTTTAGAATAGAGTAAGGCTAGGTATCTATGTTCTAAGGGGTTATAGATTTGGGTATTGGAACCTAATGAGTTTAGCTTGGTAGGTATGGGAAGTGGTTTAGAAGGAGCAATGAAGAGTTTCCTTTGAAAGAGAAAAGATACATTATGATTATAGAGGTGGAAGGAGACTTGGGTTGTTGAGGGAGATTCTTTTTTAACATATATTGAAGTTGTGTGAAGGGGAGGAGAGTAATGGAACTATGGGAGACTAGTGAGGTAGAGTAGGTAGAAGAGGATGAGGGTTTGAAATAAGGACATATGGTTTTGTTTACATGATATGTGTTATATGCAAGTTAAGTGAGAGGGATATGTAGAAGAGAGACAGTTAATAATGGGAGAGGTGTAGTTACAAAGTTTAGTGTGTGGGTGTGTAGACAGGGATGTTGCAGGGTGAAGGATGTGTTAAGCAGAGGGAAGTGGGTGGGTGTATTAAAACAGGCTGAAAATAGTGATAGGGAGTAGAGGGAGGGGCTGATTATGATAGGGAGTTGTGCGGGCGTGGTTAGGTAGGTATAAAGGTAGATGTGCTGGGGGCGGGTGGGAATTTGGGGCAGGGTAGGGGAGTGGAGTGAGCCCGTAGGGTGAACGGAATGGGTAGAGCCAAGGAAGAGAGAGCCACCCAAGAAATACAGACCCATTCAGAACCAAGGGGTTTTGGTAATAGTCAAGAGGTAAGTACAAAAAATGGAATTGCACAAAAGTATACAATGTGTAGGCATGTACTAGTAAAGCTAAGGGAGTAGGGAAGTGTGTGGGACTAAGTGTGGGGAAATGGTCAAGTCAGAGGAAGGCTGGTTTGGAATTAGAGTGGATTGTGTGGGGTATGTTAGTATATATATGGGAGTATACTGCCACCTAGTGGTGAAACTACTATAGAAGGTAAGAGTTTAACAGGTAAAAAGGTTAGAGAGGGAAAGAAGGATGAGAGGGGAGATATGGACTACAGTAGGCTGGTAGAGTTACGCTGCGGGAACACTGGAACAACTAAATCATACCATTTCACATGGGTTAAAAACAGTATATGGTAAAACACATACACACTGTTGGATTTGTAGGGGAAGGTTGGCTAAACGACTATGTTGCAGATGCACAGTAATTTGGCTAGTCCCAGCAGATCTTCCAGTTCAGATGCTGTTAAGAAAGGCAGGGAATGCCAGAGGGAGATGAGCAGGGGTAAGCTGTAAGGAGAGAGAGTTTGTTGTAGTTATTCAAGAGATAAATAACAGGAACAGCTAGAAGAACAGATGGGAGGAAGAGATTTATAGATTTAAGAAAGGAAGCAGGGAGAGAAGGCTATATACAGGGGGGAAGGAGCTAGGTTGTTGAAAATAGGATGTAATAGAAGGGAGGAGAGCAGTTCAAAACTAGGAAAAACAGCAGATTAAAGGTATGCAGTAAGTTAAAAAGTATAATAAGCAGTTGTAATTAGAAGTACAAATGCTTAAAACATACAATATGTAGTGGAACAATAATAAGAAGTTATGTACCTACCATAAGGTTCCATGTTAGTTGTCTTCTTCTCGCCTTCTTTCTTGCTGGATGGGTTCGGAGCCGATCTTTGGCTCTGACTTGGCCTACTACTAAAGCTCGAGAGCTATTTACTGGCTCGTGGCCTCCCCATATCCCACAATGCTTGGTGCTAGATACCCAAATCTCGTTTGGCAGAGCTAACACCATAGAAAAAAATTTCAAGGACACCTGTCCAAACTACAAGGTTTACCTACAGTACTAAAACAGAGAAGGACATAACCAGATAAGACTCAGCCAGAGGAAGAAGGCCTCAAAAAGGGACTCTTCTCTGTCTGTCCAGGGACGCAAGAAAGAAGGCGAAAAGAAGACAACTAACATGGAACGTTATGGTAGGTACATAACTTCTTAATGTTAAGTTGTCTATCTCGCCTTCATTCTTGCTGGATGGGACAGCGTCCCTAGCACCTTAGTCCTGGGTGGCTCATTGGAACAGACTCTAGAGCACAGTGGAACCAAAATCAGCTCGACTCCTAGAGGCCATATCCAACTTATAATGTGAAATGAAAGTATGAGGAGTGGCCCATGTGGCTGCAGCACAAATAGATTCCATTGGTAGTCTTGCTTGAAAAGCTACCGAAGTAGCTAATGCTCTGGTGGAATGAGCTTTTGGTTTTGTAGGGAGTTCTTTATGTCTCAGTTGATAAATCAAAGTAATAATAGAGGCCAACCACCTGGATAAGGTTACTTTAGAAACTGGCAGGCCCTGTTTGCCCTCAGCATAAGACAGGAAGAGTTGGTCCGATTTTCTTGTTTGCTTAGTCCTATCCAAATAAAAATGTAATTGCCTATGAACGTCCAATTGGTGTAACTTTTGTTCAGCTTTGTTCGAATAGTTAGGAAAAAAGACAGGTAGATCAATAGCCTGATTCAGGTTTGTTTCGGAAGGCATCTTGGGCAGAAAAGAAGGATTAGTCCTGAGTGAAACTCTATCCTTGTGAAAAACAAGATAAGGAGGACGAATACAGAGGGCTTGAAGTTCCAAAACTCTCCTAGCTGAGGTGATGGCTACTAAAAAGAGAGTCTTCCAGGAGAGTAATTTTAAGGAACAGGAGGCCGCAGGTTCAAAAGGAGGGAGAATCAAGGAAGCTAATATCAGGTTTAAATCCCATGGAGGCGGGGATCTCTGATCTGGGGCCTAAGTAAAATAGTCCCTTTAAGAAAGGCCTTGCAAAGTTTGTGGGACATGATGCTGGTTTCTGACAGGCCAGCGTGGAAATTTGCGATAGCAGCCAATTGGACCCTAATGGTGGCAGATGAGGAACCAGCTAGAAAACGTTCTGCTAAAAAATCTAGAACGTGATGGACAGGGGCTGTAAAGGGGTCTATATTTCTAGCCTCTGCCTAGAAAGAGAAACATTTCCACTTACTAGCATAAGTCTCCCTCGTAGCAGATTTGTGCGAAGAAAGGACGATTTCATGCACTGGCTGAGAAATATGTGGAAGCCTGGCTAAGGTTGGAAGTGGCGCAACCAAGCTGTGAGGTTGAGAGACTGAAGGGATTGGTGCAGCCCGACCGACTGATGGACCAAGAGGTCTGGCACTGGGTCCAGATTCCAAGGCTGCTCCAGCAGGTGACGATGCAGGAATGGGAACCAAATTTGTCGAGGCCAGTAAGGTGCAATGAGGATCATCCTAGATCCCAATGCGGTCGCCTTCTGAATTAGTTTGGGAATTAGGGGAAAAGGTGGGAATGCATACAGAAGACCCCGGGGCCAATCGTGAACTAGACCGTCTCTGGGGGAGTGGCCAGGGAGGGGGAAGAGAGTGAAGAAATCGTCGCACTTGCTGTTGAGAGGAGTTGCGAAAAGGTTGACCCCATCTGCAGAAAATTTTGTCCGCTACTGACTGATTGAGAGACCACTCGTGAGGCATGAGAATAGTTCTGCTTAGGCTGTCCGCTATGACGCTGGACTTCCTGGGGATGTGCATTGCTATCAGAAACCGTTGAGAGGAGATCGCCCACTGCCAGAGTCTGAGTGCTTCTCGACATAAGGTATAGGACTTGGTTCCGCCCTGCTTGTTGATGTACCACACTACAGACATATTGTCTGTTTGAATTGCAATAGTCCCGGTGGGTAGAGAGTCCTGAAGAGCTTGCGATGCTAAAAGCATCGCTCTCATCTCCAAGACGTTTATGTGCAGGTGGTACTCTAGAGGTTGCCAAGTGCCCTGGACAGTCCTGCCCTGAAAATGCCCCACCCGATCAGGGAGGCATCCGTGGTCACCGTGGCAACAGGAGGAGGAAGAACAAACGGTCTGCCCTGAAGTACTAGAGGGGAGACCATCCACCAAGCCAGGTGGTCTTTGCAAGATTGAGTGATTATTATGTTGTGAGACATCAGAAGTTGTTGAAAAGACCATTGGGTAAAAAGCATCCACTGAAGAATCTGCATGTGAAAATGGAGCCAGGGGAAGTAATGTGATTGCTGCTGCAATGAGACCCAAAGTTTTCAGTACAAATCTGGTCTGAATCCTCTTGCACTGTAGTAAGACCTGCACATGTCAGCGAATGTCTGATACTCTGTCTAAAGGAAGTTTTGCAGACAGCTCCTTTGTATCTAATCTTGCGCCTATAAAGGTTATAGATTGACAAGGTGACAATGCAGACTTTTCGAAATTTATTGAGATACCTAGCTCGGAGCAAGTTTGGATGGTATAATCCCTGGCTCGCAGTAGCTGATGCCTGGTGGAAGCAGTAAGGAGCCAGTCGTCTAGATATGGAAACACCTGGAATCCTCACCATCTCAGGTGAGCCATAACCACTGCCATGCATTTGGTGAACACCCTGGGGGCTGTGGTGAGACCAAAGGGCAGGGCTCTGAATTGATAGTGACTGGCTCCCAGCCGGAAGCAGAGAAACCTTCTGGAGTGTTTGTACATTTTGATAGGGTAGTACGCATCCTGAAGGTCTATGGAGCACATCCAATTGTCCTGATCCACAAAGGGTAGAATGAACTGAAGCATGACCATCCGGAACTTCGTTCTTTGAACAGATTTGTTTAACCTGCTGAGATCCAAAATGGGTCTCCAGTCCCCTGTCTTTTTTGGTACCAAAAAGAACTTGGAGTAAATCCTGGATCCTTGCTGGTCTGCTGGGACTGGCTGGATGGCCCCTTTTTTTAGCAGTTTTGAAATTTTTAGCACTGCTTGTTCCCTTAGACTGGGTGGAACATCTGGAAGGGACCTGGTTGTTTGTACAGGGGTGTGGACAAAGGGGATTTTGTAACCCTCGGATATGATGGACCGTACCCATTTGTCTTGTGTGAGGAGTTGCCAGGCTTCTGGGTACAGTGACAATCTTCCCCCGACTGCCTCCAAAGGTGGACAGTCGGGCAGCCCCTCAGGGGTGCTGAAAGGGTTTGGCAGAGAAAGACTCTCTGCTACCCTGATTTTGCGGACTCCCTCTGCCCCTCGGGTGGCGTCTATTATTGTTCCCTCCTCTGCCCCTGGAGGGAAACTCACCATGTGTGTCAGGCATGACTCCCTGGGGTTTCCAAAACCACATTTTTTCACTCTTCTGACATTTAGGGTATGGTCTACAGGGAGTAGAAAAATGGACTCCCACAGCAGAGAGAGTCTTGCCTTCCTGCTAACACCTGGTAAGGGTATCCTTCACTTGTGGTCCAAACAGAGCCGAACCATCGAAGCGGGTATTGGTGAAGGATGCCTTAAAGGGGTCAGCAAAGTTACATAACTGCATCCAGGCATGTCTTCTCAAAGCCACGCTTGTACCTGCGACCCTACTCACCCCATCGGCTGCATAAGAAATGAGCCGCATGGAGGAGTTGACGATAGAGTTAAGGGTCGCCAGCAGGGAGTTCATCTTATCCTGAGCCCCCGCAGCTGATGGATCCTGAAGGGTATCACCCAGTTCCTTGAGAAGATCCCTTTGAAGGTGGGTGAAATGGCACAGATAATTTAGCGACCGCATGGAAAAAGTCGCTGAAGAAAACATCCGCTTCCCGTACCTGTCCATTGTCCTAGACTCTTTATTAGGTGGATGGACAGGCACCAAAGGGTCAGACAACTCCTTCTTAGTGGCTGCTGCCACCACCATGGCATCAATAGGGACACCTTTTGTCAGAAATTGTTTGTCGGGTGGGGCTGTAATGAACTTAGTGGGCCTGCGGAGAGTTGGTTCCACTGTGTCCAGGGCTGACCATGCCCTTCGAGCCACCACTTCCATGAGAGGGTCGAAGGGTGGAGACACCCAGGAGGTGGAAGGGCGAGAACCAAATGCGTCCAGGTACACCGACTCGTCCTCGGAAGGGTTAAGGGCAGTCCAGATCCCCCTCTGCTTAAGGATCTCTAGGATGTCTGAAAAAGAGACATCCTCAGAGGGGGATCTTCGGGACCCTTCTGAATCCTCCAAGTCGGTATCAGACGTGACTGACTCGGGGGAGTCAACATGTTTCCTCATACATTTTCTCTTCCGAGGGGGCTCCTCTGAATGATCAGGGGAAGCCTCAGAAGAGGAAGGTATGCCCAATGGGGCAGCCTGGAGCATCTGTTCTCCACACTTGGGGTCAGGAGGGTGGCCAGAGGCCGATGCAGGCACCATGGGGGGAGGAGCCAAAGGGGCCGATCAAGGAGCCGATTCAGGAGTCAGCATGCTCCTCATGACCTCGAAGGCGCCCCTGTCAGGCAGAGCAGAGGCTCCGAGGCTGATGTCAGGGCTGAGCTCACCTGCGCCGAAGCCCCGAGAGGGAGAACGGGGTCAGACAAGGGTCCGATGACACTCGCCCCCTCGGAGCTGACGAGGGAGTCCCAGCACCCAGATCCCTCCAAGGAAGGAACCAATGAAGAGATTGGAGCCGACGAAGGAGCCGAAAGGTGTGGTATCGGCTCCAACGTTTCCAAGATTCAAGCCCCAACCAGCTCCGGCTCCAAACACAAAAGGGGAGTTGGAGGAGGAACTGCTGAAGACACCAGGACAGCCACAGTCTGTTGAGAAGGGCTGGTTAACATCTTAGCCAGGGCCTGCAATTTAAGTAGTCTACTGACCATCCTCTCCAAGTCATGGTCGGATAACCTGGAAGACCGAGAGGAGTCGGACCTATGGCTTCGTTCCGACTGAAGCAACCGTGACCTCGGAGCCGAGCAAACCGATTCTAGGGAAGGGGACCCAGAACGTTTTCGGCCCAGTGATGGTTCTAACAGTAAAGTCGGAGCCGATTGAGGTCTAGAGGTGTCGGCTCCAGCTGGAGCCGAAGAGGAGGCAGATGCTCCGCCTGGTGATGGCTCCGAACTGGGAGCCGATGGCTTGGTGGGCTTTGAGGATTTTCCCGACTGAGGCTTCGCCGGGGATCCCTCTGGCTTGAGTAGGCCTCTCAAAATAAGCTTGTTCCTATGCTCTGCAGGACTCTCGAGCTGAAGGCATGACAGACCAAGCAGGAGTCCTGCAGGTGTAGGGAACCCAAGCAATAAACGCAAGAAGTGTGACCGTCTGTCAGAAACATCTTCTGACAGTACGAGTCACACTTCTTGAAGCCTGAAACTTTGGTATCCTTGGGCATACTGGCCCGGGGATATCAAAGAGAGAAAACTTACACTAGTGCTTAAACAAGGCACACAGACACACTCACATGCCCACACTAAATAAGCTAACAATAATAAGCAGAAAAAAAAAATAAACTATCACTATCACCCACACTTAATAATAATAACAACAACTTCAATAAAAATATACAAAAAACTAGAAGGCTAAACACTACTCCTATAGGTACAACGGGGGGGGGGGGTTAGCCACAAACAGAGAAGAAAGAAGGGGGGGTAGAAACTCGCTAACAGAAAACGAGTTTCCTAAGTGGGACAAACTAGGGGATACACAGTATAACTAGACTACAAGGTAAAGACAATCTATCTCTAAGAAAAAATACAGTTAAATATTAGCTGAAAATAGAAAAAAAAGGATTAATACGACCTGAGCCAGTAAAAACGCAACCTTGTAGCTGAAGCGGCAAACAAGATCTGGGTATCTAGTGCCAAGCATTGTGGGATATGGGGAGGCCTCGAGACAGTAAATAGCTCTCAAGCTTTAGTAGAAGGCCGAGTCAGAGCCGAGGATCGGCTCCGAACCCATCCAGCAAGAATGAAGGCGAGATAGTCAACTTAACATTAATGCTTAAGTCACACAGTATGTAGTAGAGAACAGGACAACAATGCTAAATACTTTAACATTTGGTGTGGTCAGGTAGAATAATATATCTATTATAGCCTATAAGGTATTTAGCGTCAAGCATTTAGCAATAGGTTCAAGTTCCTAGACACTACAGTACACAGCCGCTCTATTCTAGGCACTATACAAAGCCAGATGCTTTACAGTTTCAACAGTGCGCTACCTGGGTCCTTGAACATTAAAACAGTTTAAATTACATCCGGTATTTATCAGTTTAACTTAAGTCCGACAAAGCCAATCTATTTTAGGCACTTTACCATGCCAGATGCTTTACAGCTTCAAAGTGCACTACCTAGGTCCTTGAACATTTTCAGTGAATAGACAAAGTTATCTAGGAGGAATAAAACCTACATGTAGGGTTTAAAAGTAATTAGACATGCTAACCGCTGAGATACAATATGTAAAGCACGCAGTTTAGAGCGGCACATTGAAAGCTGTGGACGTTTACAGAGTTAACATAAATGGCGGTAAGCAGGACTGAGTTCAGAACCAAGCAGGAGTGAGAGTAAGCTGAATTAGTGCGAGCAGTGGAGGAGTGGAGTCCAAGAATGCATAAGCTCAGCGAGAAATGTGTCTGTTTGTTGGCGGTGTAAAGTACAGGGGAGTATGAGGTCTGTGAGTGTGCAGGCAGGCTGGTGGTAGGCTCGTGTGGCTACAAGCTAGTGTAGGAGGTAGGAACTGCAAGAAAAAGCTTGCCAATAGATGTCTATGCGAGCACGTGGCAAACTGCGTTTCAAAGAGTATATGTGCTGTAGGCTTGTCTAAGTATCGAGGTGAACAGTTTTCCTTCCGAACCCTAACCTGCCAAAAAGGCAAAGTGAAACACTGACTTGAGTACAAAAAAAGTAAGATTACTACAGCACTTTTAACGCTGACTGCCAATGGCAAGAAAAGCAACTACATGATTTATTTATTTATTTTACCAGGATAAGTCCAACTGGACATCATGTGTCCTTTTTCAGTGGAGTCCTGGGGAGAAAAACTCCAAAGTAATAGTGTACATACATGCTTTAGATAACAATAAAACTGGCATACAAGATAAGAGAAACAATGAAGTACAAAAAACTATTATGAGATCCACAAAACACGGACTGAGACAGACAGCACAACGTAGATTATAACAAAAACCCTAAGACAGTAGCAAAGCACTTAGGCACTCCAAGTGAGCAGTTAGCTATCCAAAATTAATACAACATACTGACTTACCAACAATGAAATGAGCAGCCTAACCACAGGGCTATCAGTAAGGGTTAGGGCAGAATTCAAAAATGGCGCCACAGGTAGCACCACTAAGTTATAGACTTCGGGGAGGGAATTAAGCTAGAAGGGGAGGGGAGTGAGGGAAAATGGTGTCAGTGGGGGAGGAGAGGAGGAGGTGAGACAGAGAGCCAAGGAAGAGAGAAGCCACCCAAGAAAAGTAATCAGTAATGCAGACCCATTCAGAACCAAGAGGTTCTGGTAATAGTCAAGAGGTAAATACAAAAAACAGAATTGCACAAAAGTATATAATTTGTATATGTGAATGACTGTGTGTGTGTGTGTGAATATATGTGACTACATAGCTCATGGAGACTAGAACCACAGAGCCAGGTGGAGGGGGAGCCCCCCCACTTTTACAGCTGCAAGACCTGTCAGGACAAATTAATGAAGTGGAGTTTTCATGCTAACGTGGATTCACAAGTGGAAGTTAAACTAACAACAGTTAGTATACTTGCTTTTGATGCAGAAGGCTGTGGGCACTACTCCCACAGTATGCAGATGGATCGCTGATACTGTACTGTGTTGTACTTTAATGGGAGTGGATGCTGCAGTCCTATAAATGTCCTCCTTTGGAAGAGTTAACTAGTAACTAT
Source organism: Protopterus annectens (assembly GCF_019279795.1). Lineage (NCBI taxonomy): Eukaryota > Metazoa > Chordata > Ceratodontiformes > Protopteridae > Protopterus > Protopterus annectens. The sequence goes on along the minus strand of NC_056733.1, from coordinate 1,178,932,411 downwards.
GAACCCATTATCAGTTTGCCATCCATTCCCCATTGCAAAACTACTATCTTATCATTGTTTAATATAGCATAGGCAATTTATTCTTCATGGGCAACAGGTACTTTATTAGTAGATGAAATAATGAAATATAATGTTGTTTGCTAGCAGCAACCTCTTTATTAGTTACAGATCCCTTTAATGCGGAATTATTTAGATGACTTACTTCTGAGAGATTTTGCTTATTTACTGATATTGGTGGATTGTAATGACAGAAGTTTGCGTGGCCTTTTACGGTTGAAATTTTCTGAAATGAGTAGTTTTGTCATTATTGGTTCATACATTTTCTTTCATTGCTTACTAGAAGACTGTTCCAAACTCCAAATTTAAACTACATTCTAACAAGTGGTGCTGTATTATACAAGGAATATAATTTAATACAATCAGGTTAATGCAATCAGGAAGGTGAATCAAAGAATGTATACATGTATGCTTGATCACAGGATGCAGGAGATCAAAACAGGGGAAGAGAACAGTCACCAATGGAGTCCCCCAGGGTTCGGTGCTGAGACTTTTTCTGTTTGACAAACACATCTCAAAAGTAAAAGGAAATACCAAAGGGCTTTGGCTGACTAAGTCTGAGATGACTGCAATCTAGGAGCAGTTATTGAATCCCCAAATGACCTAACCATCATGCAGGAAGGTTTGTCCCAAACAATAACTGGTGCCAGAATCATGAACTGAAACTAAACTCCAAGAAATACATTATCGTATCCTTTGGAAATCATCTACTCCAGGGAACTGCCAAATTGACAATGCCCCCTGAGAACTGACCCAGTTGTTTGGCATTTGGGAACTTGTGTGTACAGTGGCCTAACTTTTGACCAGCGTGTGCCCAGAGTCATAAAAAAGTCATTCTATATTGCACAGCTTATAAACAAATTGATTGTGACTAGATCTAGAGATGTTATTGTCCCCCTTTACAAGGCCCTCATTAGGTCAATCATTTTGTATAATGCCCACTTTGGCATGTATTTGTCCAGACCCATGCAACAATTGGAATACCCACAGAGATACCTTAGTAAAAGGATACAAGTCCTAAACAATAGGTCTTGTATGGATGACCTCAAAGATTTATCACTTTACTTAGTATCCTACAGAGTGCTTAGAGGCGACATGTCTGGCATACAAGGCATCCTCCAACCTAATAGAGATGGACCTACTGAACATCAGCAAGTCAAATGGCATTAGAAATACTCAGTCAGGTATCTAAACTGAGTGTTGTGGAGAGATGGATATATATCCAGAACAGACTAGCCATTCAATTAAAACAAAGCTCATCCCTGTCCATATTCAAATGCAAATTGGATCTAAGGATGAGTAATAGAAAATGTACTCAAGGATTGCCCCTCGTGGTACTAATGGATAGAGGCAGTTCCTAAATGCTGCATCCCTTACATGGGTCCCCTCAAATTATCTACAGTGTGATCACATTTATTCTCACTAGGGCTAATACACAATTATCAGCCATAGGATAGGTAAGACTAATCAGGAAATGTTAATTCAAGCACCAAAATGGAAAATGGCTAAGCTTAAAATGTCCTCCAAGTGAATCTGTGTTGTGGTAGTAAATAGTTTAAAAAAATTGCCCTTATTAGATCACTAAGTGCCCCTATCACCCCCCCCCCCAGTCTTCAACAACTTCTGGCACCTCTGACATAGCTGGACTACTAGATATGTGCAGATGAACAAGGAGGAATATTTTAAATGCAAGCAGCATGCATGACATTGTAGACGTAGAAAGTGGGAGTGGAGAAGTTATTGACTATTCTGGAAAAGGAAATTTTACAAATGCAATCTCATCAATTTATTGAGTGTACATAGCTTTCTTCATGTGCACATGTTTGAAGCATTCTTTTCATCAAGGCTGCAGTGGGGTTAGGCATAAAGAAAAAAATAAAGCAAAAAAAAATGGTTACCTGGATGGTAATTCCTCATGGAAGTCAGTGGAAAGAGGACTAGATGGTTGGCAAGTGGGTTGAGGAGAAAAAAAAAATTACAAAAAATAAATCAATTGATTATATATTCATAGGGGCATAGATTTTTACTTGGCTAATGACCACAAGGGCCTTTTTAGGCTGGCCTTATATCCCAAATCTCTGACAAGTTCTGGTACCCTTGATAAGTGTAAAAAGGGGGTTGGGAGATGAAAGATTTATATGCAGGGGGCTGGAAGATAACCCATTTACAGGCTGTCTGTGCCCATTAGAGACATATGTGTCAAACCAGGGATGAATTTCCTGTTCCCCATCCAACTGTCCAAGTTACACTTCAATTGGGTTAGGAAGAAACTCTGCTTCAAATAGATGGGGAGCCTGTTCCAGAGAAGGGTAGTCTCTGGGATACATACCTGTCTCTTCAGCAGGTCCTACTTATATCACAAGCAAGGTTTAAGTCTAGAAATGGGTAATTCTGGTGCTGTTTGTTTTTCAGATATGCAAGAGCTACATCAGAGTGGGGTCTGACAATGCCTTGTATGCCAGCCATAGATCTCTCCTCAACAGCCTGTAGGGCACAGAATACAGGAATAGAGCCTTGAGGTGGTCTGCACAGCACATGTTATATATGGCCTGTATTCTTTTAGTGAGGAACCTTTGAGGATGTTCCAGTTGTTGGATATATCTGGTTAGGTATATATCAAAAGGAGCACTGTACTCCATGACAGGTCTGATGAATGCCAAATACACTGGAAAAATTACTTATTTGGCTCTAGATGCCATACCTTTGTTTATAACTTGCACAACACAGAATAATTTCCTCACTACTGTAGACACATGATGGTCAAAGGATTGATTGATTACTGATTGTGTGTGTCCCTAACTACTAGGTCAGCTCTTAGGGGTATGCTGTCAATATGGTAGTTACCAGGGGAGGATGACTTCCCAAAAGATACTAGTATGCATTTTTGGCATTTAGTTTTAGTCCATGGCTCTGGTGCCACTCTTTTGTCTGTGTCAGCCCTTCCTGGAGAACATCTGTGTTGGTGGGCAATTCAATAATAGCTCCTAATTTGCAATAATCTGCAAATTTAGTCAGCCAGAGGCCACTGACATTTCCCTTGACTTTAGAGAAGTAAATGCCAAAAATCAGCAGTCCCAGAACCAATCTCTGAGGAACTCCACTTGTGACTGGCCTTTTGTAGAGGTGGACTCCCCAATTCTAACTTCCTGGGTCCTGTCAGTGAGCCATCTGGCTATGCACCGAGTTACATAAGGGTTTGTACCTAACCTCTCAAGTTTGTCAACAATGCCCAAGTGGGGGATTGTGTCAAATGCCTTGGCCCGGTCAAGGTGGGCAGTGTGAACCATTCTGCCATCATTCATTGCTTTGGTGATCTTTTCAATGAAGTCCACCAGGTTGAATAGGCATGACTTGCCCTTGGTGAATGCAAATTAGGTCGGGTTCAGTGTCCAGAGGTTTCCTATGCCATTACTGATCATTTCCATGGCTTTGCATATGAGACTAGTGAGACTTATGGGTCTGTAGTTTCCAGGGTCTGTAGATGGCTCACCTTTGTGCAAATGGATGACTGCTGCTGTTCTCCATTCATGAGGTGCAAAGCCTGTTTGGAGGCTACATTTAAAAAGCAATTCCAGGTACTGATAGATCATGTTTCATACTGTTTAGAAGGCATCTTAGAATACTGTCTGGGCCCATTGATGCAGTGTTCTTGGCCTTAGAGAAAGCATTAAGGACCTGTTCCCTAGTGATAGCAGGCGGTGTTATATTTGACGGCATTTCCTGAGGGAAGGGTGACAGAGAGATGGGGGTAAAGTTGGAGCTGAATTTGTCAGCCGGTAAGCTTGCAATATCTGCTGGCTCAGCATAGGTGAATCCATTTACAATGAGCACTGCAAACAATTGTGTACTGCCTTTGAGGTTGTGGACCTAGCTAAAGAATGCCTTGTGGTTGTCCTTAGTGAGGGAGGCCAAATTTATCTCAGATTTGGCTCTGGTAGACTTTATTTGTCCTCTGAGTTGTTTGTTCAGTTTGATGAGAGTGCTCTTATCCTGCTGGGTGCTGCACCACCTAATTTTTGCCATGATTTTCTTCCTTCTGTTATACAGCCTGTTGATTTTGTGATTCCACCAGGTTGGCTTGTTTTTTGTGTTAGTTCTGTATTTTTTCCTGGTGGGCACAGCCGCCACTATGCAGCTATTAACATGCTTGTATGGGATTTCTGTAAAAAGCTGTGCATAGGCAACAGTGTTCTCATGGCTTATGAGGGCTTGCAATTTTGTCAGATTATCACTTAATAGTAGGACTTTAGCCTTAGATTACTACTGTTTCTGACTATTCAGGGTTAGCTGGGGTTCCAGGTCTTATTTTCACTTCAAAGGAGACCATTTTGTGGTCTGACATTACCAGAGAAGATATTACACTAGGGTGTGTGCAGCACTCTCCCATATTAATGAGGAACAGATCCAGTATGGTGAACCCCTTGTTGTTGCATTGGCAATCTGGTCCAGGAAGTTTGTGTTTACAAAATCCAAGAATCTCTATGCCTGTAAGCTTGGTGTCGTATATGATTTCTAATTAGTAGTGAGGTAATTAAAGTCGCCCATCAATATGCTATCGGGTTGGACGGTGAGCGTTTCCAAAAAGTTTAAATACATGGTATGGATTTCCTGGTCACAGAGGGGGGGCCTATAGCTTGCAAGGGAGTGGTATTGGATTTTTCCTCTGGTGATTTGAACATGGAGTAGCTCAACTACATTCTCCTGTTTCACCAGCCTTGAGGTAGATTTCTGATGTAAATCGAGACCCCTCCACCTTTAGTCCTTGTCTGTGTAATAGCTGGTCTAAATGTGTGGAAGGCATTATAATCTTGCACTACCAGTGAGATCTCTGTGGCTTTAAACCATGTTCAGTGACCTCACAGATGTCAGCATTCTCTAGGGTGAAGAGAGCTTCTGTGGAGTGGAGTTTTTTGTCTAGACTCCTATCACTGAGCAGCAACACCTTTAGATTTTCTTGGTTTTGATTTGCTATGTCAGAAGTACTTTCATTTGGGTATTGCCTAAAAAGGCACTATGGGGGAGGACAATGTTTTAGTTAATATAAAAAGGCACTGTGGGGAGGACAATGTTTTAGGTAATATAAAAAGGCACTATGGGGAGGACAATGTTTTAGTTAATATAAAAAGGCACTATGGGGAGGACAATGTTTTAGGTAATATAAAAAGGCACTATGGAGGGAGGACAATGTTTTAGTTAATAGAAAAGCACTGTGGGGGAGGACAATGTTTTAGTTAATATAAAAAGGCACTATGGGGAAGACAATGTTTTAGTTAATATAAAAAGGCACTATAGGGGAGGACAATGTTTTAGTTAATATAAAAAGGCACTGTGGGGGAGGACAATGGTTTAGTTAATATAAAAAGGCACTATGCGGTAGGACAATGTTTTAGTTAATATAAAAAGGCACTATGAGGGAGGACAACGTTTGAGTTCATACAAAAAGGCACTACGGGGGAAGGACAATGTTTTAGTTAATATAGAAAGGCACTATTGGGGAAGACAATGTTTTAGTTAATATAAAAAGGCACTATGGGGAGGACAATTTTTTAGTTAATAGAAAAAGGCACTCCGGGGGAAGACAATATTTTAGGTAATATAAAAAGGCACTACGGGGAGGACAATGTTTTAGTTAACATAAAAAGGCACTATGGGGGAGGACAATGTTTTAGTTAATATAAAAAGGCACTATAGGGAGGACAATGTTTTAGTTAATATAAAAAGGCACTATGGGGAGGACAATGTTTTAGTTAATATAAAAAGTCACTATGGGGGAGGACAATGTTTTAGTTAATATAAAAAGGCACTATGGGGAGGACAATGTTTTAATTAATATAAAAAGGCACTATGGGGGAGGACAATGTTTTAGTTAATATAAAAAGGCACTATGGTGGCGGACAATGTTTTAGTTAATATAAAAAGGCACTATGGAGAGAGGACAATTTTTTAGTTAATATAAAAAGGCGCTATGGGGGACAACAATGTTTTAGTTAATATAAAAAGGCACTATGGGGAGGACAATGTTTTAGTTAATATAAAAAGGCACTATGGGGAGGACAATGTTTTAGTTAATATAAAAAGGCACTATGGGGAGGACAATGTTTTAGTTAATATAAAAAGGCACTATGTGGGAGAACAATGTTTTAGTTAATATAAAAAGGCACTATAAGAAGGACAATGTTTTAGTTAATATAAAAAGGTACTATGGGGAGGACAATGTTTTAGTTAACATAAAAAGGCACTATGGGGAGGACAATGTTTTAGTTAATATAAAAAGGCACTACGGGGAGAACAATGTTTTAGTTAATATAAAAAGGCACTATGGGATAGGACAATGTTTTGGTTAATATAAAAAGGCACTATGGGGAGGATAATGTTTTAGTTAATATAAAAAGGCACTATGGGGAGGACAATGTTTTAGTTAATAGAAAAAGGCACTATGGGGAGGACAATGTTTTAGTTAATATAAAAAGGCACTATGGGGAGGACAACATTTTAGTTAATATAAAAAGGCACTACGGGGGAGAACAATGATTTAGTTAATATAAAAAGGCACTATGGGGAGGACAATGTTTTAGTTAATATAAAAAGGGACTATGGGGAGGACAATGTTTTAGTTAATATAAAAAGGCACTATGGGTGAGGACAATGTTTTAGTTAATATAAAAAGGCACTATGGGGAGGACAATGTTTTAGTTAATATAAAAAGGGACTATGGGGTGAGGACAATGTTTTAGTTAATATAAAAAAACACTATGGGGAGGACAATGTTTTAGTTAATATAAAAAGGCACTACGGGGAGAACAATGTTTTAGTTAATATAAAAAGGGACTATGGGGTGAGGACAATGTTTTAGTTAATATAAAAAGGCACTATGGGGAGGACAATGTTTTAGTTAATATAAAAAGGCACTATGGGGGAGGACAACATTTTAGTTAATATAAAAAGGCACTACGGGGAGGACAATGTTTTAGTTAATATAAAAAGGCACTATGGGGAGGACAATGTTTTAGTTAATATAAAAGGGACTATGGGGTGAGGACAATGTTTTAGTTAATATAAAAAGGCACTATGGGGAGGACAATGTTTTAGTTAATATAAAATGGCACTATGGGGGAGAACAATGTTTTAGTTAATATAAAAAGGCACTATGGGGAGGACAGTGTTTTAGTTAATATAAAAAGGCACTATGTGGGAGAACAATGTTTTAGTTAATATAAAAAGGCACTATAGGGAGGACAATGTTTTAGTTAATATAAAAAGGCACTACCGAGGAGGACAATGTTTTAGTTAATATAAAACGGCACTATAAGAAGGACAATGTTTTAGTTAATATAAAAAGGTACTATGGGGAGGACAATGTTTTAGTTAACATAAAAAGGCACTATGGGAAGGACAATGTTTTAGTTAATATAAAAAGGCACTATAGGAGGAGGACAATGTTTTAATTAATAAAAAAGGCATTATGAGGAGGACAATGTTTTAGTTAATATAAAAAGGCACTATGGGATAGGACAATGTTTTGGTTAATATAAAAAGGCACTATGGGGAGGATAATGTTTTAGTTAATATAAAAAGGCACTATCAGGGAGAACAATGTTTTAGTTAATAGAAAAAGGCACTATGGGGAGGACAATGTTTTAGTTAATATAAAAAGGCACTATGGGATAGGACAATGTTTTAGTTAATATAAAAAGGCACTATGGGGAGGACAACATTTTAGTTAATATAAAAAGGCACTATGGGGAGAACAATGTTTTAGTTAATATAAAAGGCACTATGGGGAGGACAATGTTTTAGTTAATATAAAAGGCACTATGGGGGAGGACAATGTTTTAGTTAATATGAAAAGGCACTATGGGGGAGGACAATGTTTTAGTTAATATAAAAAGGCACTATGGGGGAAGACAATGTTTTAGTTAATAAAAAAGGCACTATGGGGGAGGACAATGTTTTAGTTAATATAAAAAGGCACTATGGGATAGGACAATGTTTTGGTTAATATAAAAAGGCACTATGGGGAGGATAATGTTTTAGTTAATATAAAAGGCACTATGGGGAGGACAATGTTTTAGTTAATATAAAAAGGCACTATGGGGAGGACAATGTTTTAGTTAATATAAAAAGGCACTATGGGGAGGACAACATTTTAGTTAATATAAAAAGGCACTATGGGGAGAACAATGTTTTAGTTAATATAAAAAGGCACTATGGGGAGGACAATGTTTTAGTTAATATAAAAAGGCACTATGGGGTGAGGACAATGTTTTAGTTAATATAAAAAGGCACTATGGGGAGGACAATGTTTTAGTTAATATAAAAAGGCACTATGGGGAGAACAATGTTTAGCTAATATTCAAAAGCCCTGAGGGGAGAGGTGCAGCCCTTTGGTATGCTGAGCAACTCCTACACTGACAAATATTGCACCCTCTTTTATCAAAATATAAATTGATGAGTAAATAATTTTACACTGCATTTTACACATCTGACATATTATTTATAGCTATCATTTCACTAATTATTAATTGAAGTGTATTTATTTTTTTCAGAGGGATACAGCCCTGACTGTAACTCTTGTGACTTAGGATTTCTTAGCAGCACAGGCATCAGGCTATGGAAGAACTAGCAAGGGAAGGTGAGAGAGAGTAGCTGATACCAATTTAGAGTCTTGGGCCTGCCATATGACTGTCTCATTGTGAAGCACTGGAGATACAGCATGTGGCACAATGATAGAGATGTCCATACCTGTACATCTTACTGTGGCTGCTTTTGACAGGTGCACAGAAATATGTGTACATCATGAGGGTTGCCTGACCGAAGTCACATGAATGTCAAGTTGCCATACAGACTAGCATACAAGCCAAAGGAAGCATCTCAGCTTTATAGCTGCCTAGATGACAGCCCATCTACCCATCTCAGCTCTCGCACCAGGTCTAAAGATGTTTCAGTAGATTTCATGATATTTTGTGGGAATAACTGGGTGAAAGTAGATGACAGGTGCTTAAAGACCAGCAGGAGTGAGGGGCAGAAAGCTGTAGATAAAATATGCATGTTTTTTTTCACAATGCCATTCTTGTCAGAATATTTCTGAATCTTTGCGTGCCTAAAATAAATAATGCTAAGGGACGCAACATACTCAAAGTGACAAAAAGAAGTTGCATTTAGTTTTCACTTTTGTGTGTGTATGTGTGTGTGTGTGTGTTTCAGTGACAAAGCCAAAACTAATTGTGGAGAAAGACCCAATAAACTTAGAAAGCTGACTGAATAACAGATGTTGCATTAGTATGCATTTATCTGGAGAATACAGAGTCTGAAACTCAAATGTCTGCCATTATTTAATGACTTCAGTCCTCAATGATTTGTCACAATTATTTGCGAAGAACAGACAAAAAATATAAATCAATAATCTGGAAATTATGCAAAATTCTGGACAGCTGAGATGCAGTGCAGTACAAATTGCTGAATATACATCATGCTGACAGATACTAATAGCAGCAGATCTTGTCAGAATCACTCATTGCTGAGTGCAAGAGTCAATGAAAGAAGCAGCATCGAATGTTGATTTTTGTTACGTGCATGTAGGTTGCAGTAAGTGTGATTGTTCGTTAATACGAAAACCTTTGGATATATGGAAAGTTTCAACATTAGGGGTGGGTGTGTGTCTGCAAGTGTTTGTGAGTTAGGGTTAGTGTAAAGGTTAGGGGAAGGGAAAATAAGTTTGTTGTTTATATGTGTTAGCTTATGTAGGAATACATTTGTTTGATCGAGCTAACATTGCTCGATTGGGTATAACACTGAGTGTTATTACCCAATTTCTCATTGCCGAACGGTCAGAATGTTGTACCAAACACCGAATGCAACATTTCCGACAACTCTACCACCTAAACAAGCGCTACCATGGGTCAAAAAGGGAGTGATGTTTTGTGATTTGTAACAATTACGTTTGCATTTTTTGAGTTTTTGCCGCACTTCTTTCGACCGTATTCCTATCGACCATCCACCGGCCGATCAAATGAATGTATATCCTTATGTATGCATGTGCACGCATGTGTGTGTGTGTGTCTTGTTCAGTCTTACTCATCTGTGTTGATCAGGTGCAGTAATTTATACTAACCCTACCTCTGACCCATACTCCAACCTTACAAATCACCTTACTAAAAAAAAACTTTCCCTAAAAGTACCATTTTGGAGACAAAATGTGTCTTCAAATTAGAGGTATTTTTTTTTGGTTGGTTGTTTGCTTTTTTCTTTTTTTTTTGTTTTTAATTTGTATTTATTTTTTTCTTGGTTCACTGATTGCAAAAGGAGATATTTTGTTTTCTGTTTGTAATCAATGTAGCTTTAATGCTACTTATATTTAAGTGTAGCTTCAACATGCAGGAATCATGAAATATATGTTGATAACACACACATATAATTTCAGTATATGACCCTAAAATATGTTCTGATATAAATTATTTTAGATGTAAATATAGCTGCCACACATATTTTTTTGAGAAATGTCAGGGAAAATGCAGTACCTGAACATATTTTATTTTCCCATCACAGCTGTGAGGTTCTTGTCTTAGTGATGACTGCATGACAGTGTTCCAGAACTTTCTTCCCACTTTCCATTGTAAATTTCACATCTTATTGCAAGATCATAATTCTTATGTAATATATATGCGTGCTATATCAATCCCAGTAATTAAGTGCATAATGGGAGATTACTTCTATAGATTTTTACAAGTGAAACATTGTTTTTGGCACAAGGTGTGCAAGCTACTGCACTGAGCCAATATCATTACTGTAGTAAAGAGTAACACTAGCATTAATGAATATATTCCTGTGACTAACAGTAAAGCTCTAGGTCGTATGTGAATGAGACTTCCTGTGGTCTGCTGGTGAAATGGGTTCAAATTATACACACTGTATCAGCTTTGAGAAGTTATTATAGCTACAAGAAACAACATTAAATAAATTATAAGCAACATTAATTTAGAATCCAGAGAAAATAAAGGATTGTAAACTGTACTTCTTATCTATACTGCCTTTCTTGCAAATTTTCAAATGTTCAATAAATCATTAGTCACAGCATGAAAAGAAACAAACAGCTATTAAACATTTATTATCATTTCACTGAAAGCAGATTAACTTTTTTGTCCCATGCTGTCAAGCCCAAGTCAGGCGGTGTGACTAATTAATCCAATAGCATCAAAGCACGTACATTTCATTAAATATCTGCAATTGGTGTGCCTTATTTTTTATATAGTCTGCCTCAGAAAAGGAACAAAATAAATAGGATTATAAGACAACTGTTTGTAGCTATCATATGGACTGTGCGATCAATTGCTAGTGTAAAGAATATCTTGTATGAAGAAGAGTCACTGATATAAGCTGAACTGTAGATTTTAGTAAGACCTTAATTAGGGCAGTCTGTTTAGATACTTATGTTATTTGTGTGTTAATCAGGTACAGTAATTTATATTAAGCGAAGAAGTTACTAGAATGTCCCTTATATTCATCGAATCCTCAAAACTCAGCTATCCTCCAGGATGGCTTTTCCCAAAAAAATAACTGATGCCAGAGTCATGGATTAAAACTAAATGTGAAAAACTGAATTACTTTATCCTTTTTAGAAATCAACTGCCCTGGGATTCTCCACCTTGACAATACACCCTCCTAAGAGACTATCTGGTAGTTAGAGATTTGGGAACAAACAGGCGGTGATCTACCATTCGACCAACATGTGTCTGCTGTTGTGAGGAAGTTCTTCTATATGGCTCAACTTATAAGCAAAGGAATAGCATCTTGGTCTACAGATGTCATTGTTCTACTCTACTCAGCCATCCTGGGGCCTATCATGGAGCATAATTCCCCCTTTGGTATATTCCTGTCCAGATATATGCAACAACTAGAGTGCCTGCAGAGTTTATTCACAAGGAGAATACAAGGGCTAAGCCAAATGACCTACCTAGATCTCTTCAAATCTCTACTGCTAAACTTGGTTTCTTACAGACTACTAAGAGGTGATCTGTGCCTAGTCTATAAGACATCTTCTGACCCAGTACTAATGGACCTACTGCATATCCACACATCAAATGGTAGCATAAATGCCCAATCCAGAGACTTCAACCTCTTTTGTATCATAAACAGAATGGTTTGGAGGGACAGGTTGATATCCCAGGGGATACCAGTACTCTAGGACAAACTCTCCATCCACATAAAATAAAGTTCATCCCAGTCCCTATTCAAATGCAACTTAGATCAATTGACACAATAAGAAAATTTACCCTAGGATGGCCCCCTATGCTTCTAATAGATAGAAGCAGTGCCTAAATGCCTTATCCAGCAGCAGGGTCCCCTTTCAACATTCACTGGCATGACCCCAGAAGCATTCATTCACAGATGGTAAGTATATGAATAAAAAGCATGGTAAGGGTAGTTTGATCACCTAAAGTGCTGCATGTATTGTTCCCACAAATTTAATTTATTTATATGTGGTTTCCTCCTTCCCTTTTCTAAAGATACTACCTCCAGTACTTTTATTTTAATTTTTTTTACAACTTTCAATACTTCAGTTCTGTCTGGTGTCAGATTTGATTTCCATTTTCTAGTAAATGCTTTTCTGGCAGCATTAAACTTAATAAAGTTCTACTATGTCTAGACCATTCAGTTTCTATACCCCAGCTGAAAAGAATCATTTCCTTAGTTAAATAATTTGCTCCACCAACATTTCTGACAAAGTATACTTCCTGTAAGACATTTATAAAATGTGCCAATGCATTACATTTCCAAAAGATATGCCCTCAGTTACCTACTTTTTCCCATCACACCTCCAGCATTTGCTATCAGCCTGAGGAAAATTTCTGTACTCTGCTTGGGGTATACAAATACATGTATAAACACTTCCACACAAATATCCTAAGCCTTTTAGACTTTGCTGCATATTGAGAGCCAAATAAATGTCCTCTCACTGTTACTTAGTAAATTCTGTCTTCACAGTCTTTTCTAACCTATTCTGATTGATAATTATAGTTAGCATACATTATTTTATATACTGTACTAATTCTCCCATTTTTAACAACAGCTTTTGTTCTAGATTCTACTAAAAACTCAACCAGAGCTGGTCTTCCACATAACACTCTCATTCCTTCCTTTCTGCCTATACCGTGTTACTAGTTTCTGGTAGGGAGGGCAGTCTTCAACCCATAGTCCACATTTTTGCTTGACCTCATTCCACTCTATTCCATTTCCCTACCCAGTTATCCATTATCTGTTCCCAATACCTTGGCTCCTTTGCTATGTTTCTCCATTAAATTCCACCCACCTTGCATATTTTCTATGCCTTTACTTGCAGTTTTCCTTATTAGCAAAATCTCCTTTATCCATCCTCATATTGCCTTAGTTCTTAAAATACATTCTACTACTTTATCTACTTTATAGATATAATATCTTGTAGACTTGTTACTATTCTCCTTAATGAGAACAATAACAACTCTATAGGATACCATATTTATAAAGTATTAAAGCATTCAGTATTATAGTTGTTATTATTCTCATTAAGGGCTTGCTTCCAAAATCCTACTTTCTCCTCTCCACTCCCCCCCCCCCATTTCCACATAATTTCTTTCCACTTTGATTTGAAATTTTCTACTTCTATTATGAATATGAGCCTTAACTGTGCAGTTCGAAAGTATACCCTCAAATCTGTTAATGCTAAACAAACTTGTTCTAGGGAGAAAAACAACTCATCCCAATTAACTCTTGCCTTCTTTCCCTCCCAAATAAAGTCCTTCATTTCTACTCTGGTTAATAAAAATATGTCTGACCTGTATATAATGCTAAAGGGACTAGAAATATTTTCACTACTTTTACTTCACTATCCATATCCATAGTCAGGTACCTCCAGCTTCTCAAGTTTTGTATAATCTTTTGTTTAGCATCTTTCCACATATCCTTGACTGTCATTGTAACATCCTATTTAAGCCCTATGCCTAAATAGTTAATTTTATCATGTCCCTATAAACATCTCTATGCCACATAATCGAACCATACTTCACTGAAACTCTTTGTAGAGATGAAAAGAGTGAACATTCAATAAAACCAGTGAAAATATGAACGAAACACAAACTACAGTATGTCAAAACACCCAGGTGGGGGGCTGCACCCCCACACTCCCCCTAACTATACATAACAACTACCCAACTCTGAGTTTGCACTACAGTGGGGAAAATAGCAGTTTCCTAACACTGGACAATTGTTTCCTTTTCCTGTTGATTTTTTCACTGATGTGAGCATTCTCTTTACTGAATATTCACTCTTTTCATTTCTACGAATAGATTTTTGGCAAAGTGTGGTTCAATTTTGTAAAGTAGCCCCCCCCCCCTCATAAACATGGGTATTGCTTAGCCAATTAAAGTTTGGCAACATAGTTCACCACTATAACCTTTGTTTTATTTTCACTTATTTTATATCCAAAAAAATGTCAAACCATCTCAAAATGTTTTACAATACTGAAATGTCCTTTTCTGGATTTCTAAACTACAAAATAATGTTATTTGCAAATAATGTTATTTTTTTTGTTTTGTTTTCATACCAATTATATCCTTGAAATTTTGAGTCCCTTACTTTCTTTGCCAGTGGCTCTAAGCATAAAGCAAATAACAAAGGGGAAAGGCAACACCCCTGCCTGATTCTTCATTTCAAACACTACTTGTCAGAAAGGAACATTTACACCTTAATTTTTGCCTCTGCCCCTTAATATATCTATCTTCCTGATTAACTCCATTATTCTATCAGGGAATGCAAATGTGCTTATAACATCCCAAACTAACTTTAACAAATGCCTTCTCTGCATGAAGACCCATCAACAATGCAGTGTCTTCTTACATTCTACTTCTCTCTGGATCATCTAAAACACAAAAATGCAGAACCAGTCTCCCTCACCAACATTTGTTTAATAGCATATAAGTGCTTTCATCCAAAACTGTTAAGACTTCTTCAGACACATTCATTGAACCATCCAGTACAATTTAAATATCCCATGCTGCAATCACATGACCAACCCTTTTATTCAATGCATTTTATTAAAGAAACTTTCACCATTTAAATATAAACATACAAATCTTGAAAAGGAATTCAACAAACCATAGCCCCATTATATTTTAATAATAAATATCTCAACAAATATCTAAGTAAAATGACCCCGCATCATGAATTATCTAAAATAATAAGCTTTTAGTTTTAACAGACAGGTAATCAAAGACATTTCATTTAAACCCATAAAGCTTCCTGCATTCCACCTCAACTGCCATAACAGTGCTTTTTTCCTCTAAAATGAGGTTCCAGGGTCCTCCCCTTCGGTTAGATATTACCTTTTCTAAAATGCAAAACTTAAATTCATGGTTAGAACAATTCATAATATGTTTAGACAATGCATTTGTTGTTTTTCCTTTTTTAAGTTCATATATATGTTCATAAACCTCTCCCTTAATTTCCACTCGGTTTTCCCCATATAAAATCCAGGGCATTCCTGGCATAAAGCCACATATACAACACCTTCCGTATGCAACTGTATCTACCTGTGACTTTAAACACCTGATTTTTAATCATAAACATGTCCTCTAGGTACATGTACTTACTATATTTACAGCACCCACATTTAGTCATGAGGATTTTCTGATCATAATTATTACCTTTGATTGATTTAAAAATGTTTTTAAAACTTCTACTTTTTTTATAGACTATCATAGGTTTATTTCCCACTTTATCCTTTATTTCCACATTGTTATTGATTATATTACAGTTTTTATTTATAATGTTCCTTATAAATTCACTATCCAATTAATACGTAATGATCAAAGAGCTCACTGGCCTAGAGTTAATTAATTTGACGTGTTTTATCCATAATTCCATTGCCAATATTATTAAATGAATTATTAGTGTCACCCCTCAAAAATGGCACATAATAACCATTTTTTCTTAATGAATATTTCAGGATATCCCCAACTAAGAAGCATATTCTTCAGCTTTCCACATTTTTGCATAAAATCATCATACAGGGAAACCACATGTACTGCATGAACAAATTGCTCCTTAACTCCCAATTTCTTTTGCACAATTGGATGACAACTAGTAAAATAAAAAAATTAATTTGAATATGTTGGTTTTCTGTAATTTTCAGAAGCCTGTCTCTTATTAGCCCGATCTTTTGACAACATTACATCCAAATAGGATATACTTTCCTCGACAATATTATATGTATATTCTAAAATTTGAGTAGTATTATTAATACATTTTACAAATTCAGAAATTTTTCTCAACTTCATCCGTTCACACAATGAAAATATCATCCATTTACCTAGTATATAGGCACCATGAGGAGACAAAATTACCATTAAAAGTAAAATTTCTCTCCCACTCCACCATGACAATATTAGAAAACAATGGGCTACAGGCAGAGACCATTGCCATGCCCTGTACCTACAAAAAATATTGGCCCTCAAAATAAATATAGTTGTTTTTTTAAAACAAGTTCAAGCAATTCCACATATAAATAATTTTTTGTAAGAAATCACTAAACCATTCAACCCCTAAGGAATGTGGAATAACCACGAACAGATCCTTCACATCGATAGTCAAGAAAACATAACTATCTTTGTCATCCCATTGTTGACACTTGTTCAATCCCATGAGTCCTTACTTAGATGTTCTACTTTTTGCACTAATGATTTCAACTTATAATCTAAATATTTTGCAATGGGGTATGTTATTGAACAACTAGCATCTACTATTGGTCTGAAATCTAGGTTATTTTGGTCCTTATGTATTTTAGGTACACCAAAGACTATGCATATGAGAGGGTTTACCATATTAAATACTTGTAAATATCGACACTTATTTATTATTGCATTACCATGTCATATAATATAACACTGATTTTTCTGTAAGATATACTTACTTCACTTTTAGATACCTGTCTATAAGCATCATCAAACAGAATGTTATAAATTCTTTCCACATAATCCAATTGAGCCATAATGACTAACCCCCCCTCCCTTATCCAGTTTAATAATTCTGATAGCTGCAGATTTCAGTAATTCCAGAATTCCATTCTGTCATCTTGTTAAATTCAACCTGTAATATTCAATATCATTTTCCAAGATGAATCTAATATCTAATTCACAAAATCATTCAACAATTTGCAAAATCGGACATAGGGGCGTTATAAGTACTAGCCATTCTCAGACCAGGCACTTCAAATCAATTAGTATTAAACATTATATTTATGTTTAACTTTCTAACAAAAAGTTTTAAGTCAATGATAGTGTTCACAATATTCACTCTCCTTGTCAGTACAAATGAAAGTCCTTTTGAAAAAACTTCTACAATTGCAGGGTCAATATCATAAGAACTCAAATTAAACACATTAAAATCCTCAATCATGTTAGTAACAACAGAACATGGGTGAACCATCTCAAAAAGTATGTTTGAATCCATTCTTGTTTCACTTATCATTTCCAGCCATTCATTTTGTATGACTGATTCCACCATTGCTGTTTCCAATTCTCTGGAAGGTATGATTCCTTTCACTATTGCTCCCTGTCATCCACTATTATCCTCTGATTGCCTTCCCTTCTTCTTATCCATTCTGACCATTGGAATGGTGGAAGATCCAAAGGGGGTTCAGCGCACTCAAGGTCCCTACCTTGATTAAAGTTAATATTTTCACTAACTGGAATTAGGTCTAATTGAATATCATGTTTGGTACGTCAACCCTGGGACTTGGGTGGACTTGGATAAGCTTTATAGTTCAAATAATTCACCATGTCCCTTTCAAATTTCTTAAACTTCTGTTGTTTTATTTTTTCAGTCTTACCATCAATAGTGTTAAAATATGTGAATAATGTGCTTTGTATTGGTTGTATAACAAATCCTCACTATCAATAATGAAAATGTAATTGCGCAACTGATCCATGAGCTTTGTACTGTGTTTTACTATCAACTCCACTAACTCATGCCCATGCCAGTCGAATAACTGTAACAACTCACAATGCAATACTGATGTTTTCTAGACCCGTAGGATATCTCCAAACATGGAGGACTTTTGGCACTCTACTAGCCTTAATAGATTCAATTAAATACATGTTTTCCAACTGGTGTTTGTAAAACTTAAACAGCTTACATTTGTACTCAAGTAATTGTTGATCTAGTGTTTCCCCACTTTTTCATTGAACAGGTCCAAAATCCATCTTTTTTGTAGCCACTTTCACAATTTAGGAACCATACAAGCCAATCCTCCACTATTATTACTAGTCACTATGTTGTTAACTTCAGTCACTGGTTCATTAATTCACCGTTCATTGTTTGTTCCATCCTGACATCAGTCTGGTTAAGGCACATCTTAACCTTTGGTCGGCCACTATCACCATTATAGGAAAAAGAAGAATTAGCTTCCAACCTTTAAGTCAACTGTTGCACCAGAAGTGTTAAATGCCCCAATGGACCCATATAATTGTTCAAGTTCAAGGTTTGAGAAGTCAGACTGAGAGCTGCTGGAACCTCTCAATGCCACTGTGGTTCATGAACAAACAAACTGATGAACTGTAAAATCAACTAACTATGTTTTTATATTAAAATGGGGAAGGTTTCTTTCATAAAATGCATTGAATGAAAGAGTTTGCCATGTCATCACAGCTGGAGATAGTTAAATTGTACTGGATGGTTAGATGAATGTATCTGAAGAAGTCTTAATAATTTTGAATGAAAGTACTTATATGTTATTAAACAGTTGTCAGTGAAGAAGACTGTTCCCGCATTTTTGTGTTTTAGAAATTGGCTTTACAGTTCATCTCTCTAGATCATCCTTGTTCTACAAATGTTTGTCTCCCCTCCATAAAACCAAACTGATCCATATCTTCAGTTTTGGCAATACCTTAGCCATTCCTTTAAGGTAGAAATACTTTATAATAATGGTTCAAATTTTAATTTGATCTATATGAAGCTAAGTCTGAAAGGTCTTTAACCTCTTTGATTAGTACCTCAGCCACAGCCAGCTTTCTTCCAAGATGCTTGTATTGTCCCTATTTTTAAAATATTGTTACAAAATCCCTATTTTTATCACTTTCTTTCTTCCTGACTTCTAAAACTACCAGAGGAGTATCATCTGATTTTGGAGTCTTCCCTGATGATTAGTCATACATCATCATTTTATGTAATCCTCTCCTATATTAGCTATTAATTATTGAGCCTTATATTTGTCTATCTCTGGCATAGTGAAATATTTCATGAAAATTTCCATTGGCGTCTTTTCTTGCTTTCTGCTTTATACAGATTTTACTAGAACTAGTCTGGCAAAATCCTTTTCTGTTTTCTGTTGACTAAGTTGTGCTAACAGTTTTATGCTCTGGAGTTATCAAAAAATACTTGCACAACAGCAATCTTCTAAGCTCATGCATATTATCCAAATTCTCATTTGTTTTCCCTTTCACACTCAGCAGCTGCTCCTGTTCTTGTTCTGTAAAATTCCCCTGTATGTACAATATTTTAACCCTTGATAACCACACTAAATAATTGCTAGTACTTCCCATCTTTTGTTATCCCTTATTTCTACATATCTTTAATCGCCATATTTATTTTATCCTACTTTTTGGGTATCCTTTCTGAAGAAAGTTGTATCTTGCCTATAACTCTTGAATGACTTATACTACATAGTCCTTAAATTCCTTACTTGTTAACAAATAAGTAGGAAAGCACCGGTATCTCGTTTTTACAAATCACCTCGTACAAAGATACCTTAGTCTTTATTAGTGCACAATCTGAAACAGTTATTGGATGTGTTTCAAAGCTTTTGACTAAATGTCCATGCTCCTGTGAAATATAATTTCAATCCAGTCTAACCAAAGTACTGTTATCTTGGGGAATAGTAGGCAAATTCTGTCCAGGTTCCTGCTAGTAAAGTCACATCTTGCATTCCAAATATTTTCATTTATACGCACACCCATATATATATATATAATAATATATATATATATATATATATATATATATATATATATATATATAGATATTGATATAGATATATATATATATATATATATATATATATATATATATATATATATACAGTGGATATAAAAAGTGTGCATACCCCTATTAAAATGCCAGGTTTTTGTGATATAAAAAAATGAGACCACAATAAATAATTTCAAAACTTTTCCCACCTTTAATGTGACCTATACCCTGTAGAATTCAATTGAAAAACAAACACATCTGTTAGGGGAAAAATATAAAAAATAAAAAAACATACAATAAGCTGGTTACATAAGTGTGCACACCCTTAAACTAATACTTTGTTGAAGCACCTTTTGATTTAATTACAGCATTCAGTCTTCCTGGGTACACACCTGCCATCAATTAAAGAGACTGATTAACCCCTAATAAAGTTCAGCTGTCCTAGTAGGATTTTCATGACATTTACTCAGTTGCATGCTACAGCAAAAGCCATAGTTTTCAGAGAGCTTACAAAGCATCAAAGGAATCTCACTGATGAAAGGTATCAGTCAGGAGAGGAGTACAGAAACATTTCCACAGCATTAGATATACCATGGAACACAGTGAAGACAGTCATCAAAAAGTGGAGAAAATAGGGGATAACAGTGACATTGCAAAGAACTAGACGTCCTTCCAAAATTGATGAAAAGACAAGACAAAAACTGGTCGGGGATATTGCCAAGAGACCTACAGAAATGCTGAAGAAGCTGCAGGAATTTCTGGCAAGTACTGGTTGTGTACTACATGTGACAACAATATCCCATATTCTCCATATGTCTGGGCTATTGGGTAAGGATGCAAGACGGAAGCCTTTTCTTACACAGAAAAATATTCAGGCCCAGCTAAATTTTGCATAAAAATAAATCAAGTCTCCCAAAAGCATGTGGGAAAATGTGTTATGGTCTGATGAGACCAAGGTTGAAATTTTTGGCCACAATTCTAAAAGGTACGTTTGGCACAAAAACAACACTTCGCATTACCAAAAGAACACAGTCGCCACAGTGAAGCATGGTGGTGGCAGTATCATGTTTTGGGGTTGCTTTTCTTCAGCTGGAACTGGGACTTTAGTCAAGGTGGAGGGAATTATGAACAGTTGCAAATATCAGTTAATTTTGGCCTAAAACCTCCAGGCGTCTGCTACAAAGCTGAAGATGAAGAGGAATTTCACCTTTCAACACGACAATGACCCCAAGCATACATCCAAATCAACAAAAGAATGGCTTCACCAGAAGAAAATTAAAGTTTTGGAATGGCCCAGCCAAAGCCCAGACCTGAATCCAATAGAAAATCTGTGGGGTGACCTGAAGAGGGCTGTGCACAAGACATGCCCTCGCAATCTGACAGATTTGGAGTGCTTTTGCAAGGAACAGTGGGCAAATATTGCCAAGTCAAGATGTGCCATGCTGACAGACTCCTACATAAGAAGACTGAATGCTGTAATTAAATCAAAAGGTGCTTCAACAAAGTATTAGTTTAAGGGTGTGCACACTTATGCAACCAGCTTATTGTACATTTTTTATTTTTTATATTTTTCCCCTAACAGATTTGTTTTTCAATTGAAATGTACAGGTTATAGGTCACATTAAAGGTGGGAAAAGTTTTGAAATGATTTATTACGGTCTCATTTTTTTATACCACAAAAACCTGGCATTTTAACAGGGGTGTGTACACTTTTTATATCCACTGTATGTATACAGGGTCTATATTATATCCTCGAATGCTTAAAAAAGCGAACGCTGATTGCTCAAACTTATTTTTGCGAAACTGCAAAATATCGAAGCAGCAGAAACTCAAATTTTTTTCCTAGGTAAAAGAATTCGGTTGTCCGTTTCTGTTGCTTCGGTATTTTCAGTGTTATGGTGGAAAGTTCCCGGTCGGATTCAGTAAGTGTGCGATTGTGTGGATGTGAGCGTTAGGATGATTTAGGTGAGTTAAGGTTAGGGCTCGGGTTAGGTGTGTGTGCGATTGAGTGGACATGAGGGTTAGGGCGGATTTAAGTGAGTTAGGGTTAGGGAGCGAGTGAGGTGAGTGTGCGATAGTGACGGACCTTAGGGTTAGGGTTTGGGTTAAGGTAAGTGGGTAGTTAGTGGTGTGTGCATAGTTTAGTGTAGGGTTAGGTATCAGATTTTAGGTGTATGTGTGTGGATTTCTGTTTGTTTGCTGTGCTTGTGTTGTGTGTATGTGTTTTGGATCAGCGATTTGTTTCCCTGGGAAAAAAATCGCTGATCTGACAGTTTGAGATTGTAAGCTCTCGCTTAAATTAGGTCAATCAATCAGCGTTCGTTTTTTTAAGCGTTCGATGATATATATATATATATATATATATATATATATATATATATATATTTTTTTTTTATATTTTCCCTTCTAGGTTCCCTTGATACATCCTCACAATTCTAGTCCCCACTTTTGAATAATAATCCCTGCTGAAAGCTAATTACCTTTCTTACACTCATTAATAGTAATTTTAGGTGGAGTATAAACACATGGCAGTGTAAACTTCTTTCCCTGCCAATAACCCCTTATTGCCACAAATCTACCATTACTGTCTTTCTTCTCCTCCTCTTCTGTCACTATTGGAGTCCCTCTTGCAGTCAGTATTAGCACTCCATTTCCTTTGTTCTTGTTACAGTCCTGAATATCCATTCTGAAATCCTTTCTTTGCCAAATTCATGCACCCATCTCTAGCTGAATGTGTCTCCCGTAACATTACTATTTGCACTCTACACTTCTTCCCACAATGCCATTTATATATATATATATATATATATATATATACACACACACACACACACACACACACACACACACACACACACACACACACACACAAACTCTAAGATTGATTGCACAAACTCTGAGAAGATGGAACAAATGAGGGAAATACAACACATATTTTCTTGCTATTCTTGGAGTCTGGTCCCCATGACAGGATGCAGCCAATCTTTTATGTCGGATGTTCTAAGCATCAATCACCAATCAACTATCTGGTGACAGATAGTATGGATCTCTATTTACTACCACTGGTAGAAATTCCAGGTGTAATTGATTCACTAATGTCCATATTTTATAAAGCTTTTAAGTACCAGCTCTGACGTAATGTTTTAAAACAAAGAGATGGAAAATCACAGATGCCCCATAGTGAATTAAAGGTAGTTATAACTCTAGGTTAAATGTTATTTGCTTTACGAGGTATAGGGGATATGCAGATAAGGGATTTATACCATTTAAGAGGTCCATGCTAAAGATGGTTTGGAAGTGGGAACCTTAAGGTTAGCTGTGGCTGCTTTCAGCTTTCCAGAAATGTTTCTGGGGTACCAAGCCAGGAAGTTTGCTTTGCTTTAGCATATGTGTCTTAAGATGTAATGTTAGTAATGTGTGATTTTTGTTTTAGTTTATACGTTTGCATTACCTATATTTTTTTTTTTTATGAATAGGTCTGTAATGATCATGCATAGTTAGTGTGGCTAGCGGAAAAATGTATAATACTACAACATGCAAGCATTAATCCCCTTCAGGGTGTGTATTAATGTGTAATTAATGCCTGCCCATGGGTGTTATGAGGCCCATTGCCTACTGTTTCAAACTTGCTGTAGTATATGTTAATAGTGTTGAAGGGAGCATTTTACATTAAACATATATAAAAAATAATATAGTGCTTAAAAAATAATAAGCAAGTGAAACACAACAATTTTACATACAGCCCATTCTCTGCCATACACACATACACAGCCTCTTCTGCTTTCACACACACACACTCTCCTCTGCTTTCCTTCACACACTCACTCACACAAGATCTGTCTCACCCTCTTTCTCAGGCTCTCACAGTCTCCAGCTGCTTT
Organism: Protopterus annectens; assembly: GCF_019279795.1. Taxonomy (NCBI): domain Eukaryota; kingdom Metazoa; phylum Chordata; order Ceratodontiformes; family Protopteridae; genus Protopterus; species Protopterus annectens. The sequence continues at coordinate 1,178,908,481 of NC_056733.1, read as the reverse complement.
CATACTTTAGTCTCACTCTCTCTCAATCTCTCTCACAGGCAGTCTCATCTGCTTACATACATGCATTCACTCACACATCACTCTCACTTTCTCTCTCACTCTCTCTCTCACACACACACTAACACACACAGTCTCTCTGCTTTCATGCACACATTTACACATACATGCAGACTGAAACATAAGCACACACTTTTCTGTTTTGATCGCTCTCTCTTACACACATACACGCATACACTGTCAAACACATGCTTTCATTTTTGTTTTTTTTTATTTTACACTTGCTACGCAGCAAAAATGCTGCTTAGTGAGTGTAAAATAATGGGTTGCTCGCTCTCACTTTCACTAATATGCACACATACACTCAAACACCGACATAAACACACACACACACACACACACACACACACACACACACACACACACACACACACACACGTGTACCTTTTTGTTGTCTTCTTTTTTTCTTATATTTTACACTAGCTAAACAGCAAAAGCTCTGCTTGGCGAGTGTAAAATAATGGCGGCCATTCCATTTTCTTAGTCCGAGCTCCATGGCAGCTTGATATGCTGCCGTGAAGTGGCTGACTTGTTTTTCATTGGGCATTACTTGTACATTAATACCCTGCTGGAGAACGCTTGTTCTCCAATCAAGGTACTGATGTACAGTAAGCCCATTGTCTAAGTAATTTTAATGCATTTCCAAATGTTTATTGTACTGCTAGCCAATGTACATCTGCATCATTCATAAATCTGTTGGAATTCAATACTGTGTCTTACTTGTTTTTGTTTTTTTCCTAACAAGTAGAATAATTCTCCCTCCTACTGTATCATTTTATCTGTTGTTGAAAACGATGTAGTTTGTTTTCTAGGCAAGTAAATGCAAAGTGGTGGTCTTTCAGTCAATACTCGATTAGTTAGGATTGTAGACTTATCTTATATCACCCTGGATTCTAAGAATGGGCACTTGTTTTTTGTGCATTCCAGACCGAACATGTACTACTGTAATCCTGTGTGTTTTTGGTAAGGCAGTGTGAAAGTATGCATGTAGAGTAAACCTGGTGGTCTTGCGCCAAGCTCAGTATCACTGGCTTTACAAGTGTGAATATTATGACAAATATTGCGGTAGAATACTATTAGGTATAATCCATAAAATATTAGTTTATAATGTTATAGTTATACCATGTGCCTTGGATTTCAACCACCATTTAGGAAATGTGATAGTGAATTTGTGTTTGAAGGGAATACAGTTAGTTGTAACAGAAGGTTCTATGGTTTGAAATGCATACCGAAAAATGTCAGCTAATATAGTGGGTCCCAGCTAGTATATTGCAGTAAACTGCAGTGCCATTGAAGAATATAAGATATTAAAATGGTTGATTTTGCAGGTATTTGCATCTATCATTACCTTTAAACAGCTGATACCACCTATCCCAGTCAGTTTAAAGCAGTAACATGTTCCTGTTTAGTGACTATGCTACTCAGAGAATTCCCAGGGTCAGGCACTCCAAGAATATCCCCCCTTCTTAATCATCTGGTTCTTGCAGCTACACAGCTACAAAAAAAATGAGAAGATACACACAAAGATGCCTGAAGCTAACCATGGGACCTCAATGCAAAACCCCATCCTGTCATTATTACAGTCTTAGAAACTCTGGCAATGGTTAGTCTCATGCCATCACTGAAAAGCTCAAAAGAACCTTACCCCATGTTCAGGAGGCAAGGACTTAATGCTTGTTATGCTATCATGCTTAGTGAGAGTGCAGAAGGCCTCAGGAAACAATCATCTCTTTGAAAGCCTTGCACATTGTCTCCCTGGATCAAAATGTGAACAGCCCATGAGCCAACCTGGCGACCGCAGATCAACTGGAGATGTATCTCAAAGAACAGAAGATCAAGTGCCTGAAGCTCTTTTTTCACAGGAGCGAATATGAATTTTTTCCTAAACTCCAGTTTAGACTGGATGGTGGTGTCAATGTAACATATGCATAGGTCTCAACCAATCAGGGACAAATCTCAACAAAATCATGGACAAATCCACAAATAATCAGGGACAATCAGGGACACTCTTAAAATATTAGTACTATTAACTTGGGACATAATTCAGAATAAAGAGAATGTGAATTAATGTACAGTTTCTGAAGTAAAATAAGTCTATAATTCTAATTGTTGCCATAATTTATTAAGTGGAATTCACCACCTTTTCTCCAAAAGACACCAGTTCTAGGAGGAATTAGGAGGGAAAGAGCTAACATTTGAATCAGAATCAGGGACAGTTGAGAGATATGCATGTCACAGGTCTAGTTTCAACTGTAGAGAATAATCTGGGACATGTCTCACTGTCAAATGCACAGTAACGTGTCCTTAATCTGTGTGTGAAATCAATGCATGCTCCACCTCCAGTTAGGGTGTTTTTTCTCCAAGTTCAACTCTTTTGTGTTAAGCAAAAAAAAAAAAAAAAATCTTCTCCCAAAATGCAACAGTGGCATCACTTTTCCCAACTCTGTTAAACTTAGTAAAGACACATATGAAAAAGAAAATTAAATATCTCACTTTGTAGCTCACTGGGGTTACCTCAGAATAATGCAGCAAATTTGATAACTGTACTGGGAAAAGGAGGCAAAGATGCTAGATAAGCTGAAGGTGTATGCAAGTTATCATACAAGGATATGCTGGAGTTTGTTGGGTTTTATCTCTACACAATGGGATGGAAAGGAACATGGCTTTGGTCCACAAAATTATTAGCGGAAACTTGGGAGGAATTTAACTGCAGTGGTTAGAGAGGGATATTTGGCAAGGATCAAGCGTCTGCTGGAACAGGAGAAAATACTTCTTTACTAAGAGAATGGTGAAAAATAGAATGTACTGCCAAATGGGCAATGCAAGAGAAAAATATTTAAATCCTTTAAAAGGCATGGAATAACTAAAATAATGGAATGGGAAACATAAAGAAATTGCAGCTGCACATACTGCTTGCAATACTTGTGAAAACTAGATATATCAGATGTCTTTCAGCTATCTTAAATACATAGATATGTAACTGTAAGTGTTTTCAAGTTTGTAGAAGCTTAGTAGACGTATATCATACACTGTATGCAGTTCTCTCACATTAGCAAAATATTTTAAGATACGTGTAAAAAATATTTACCATAGCATTCAAAAGTATATAGAAAGTGATTAATTTACATGCAATAAATAAATAACGAAAGAGAGACAAAAAAAAGAACATGCTGCCCAATGAGACACTGGCATGCACTTTCAGAATGTTAGAAATATTGGTAAGCAATTGGGCTGAGGTTGTACATTTGGACTTCAACTGCCCATCTCACATTAGAGCAAATTTCATTGCTCATTACTTTGAGTAGGGGATTGAAGGACATTTTCAAATAGGTGAAATATCAAGAAAAGACCCAGGATTTTGGATTTTGCCTAAAGAAAAAAAGAAACCTGGCATTATGACACTAGAATGTACTAATGTATGAGGGGAAGAAAATACATATTGTGTAGAGAGAGAAGGACATACCACAGAATGCCAGAATCTGAATATTTAAGGACAAGTGAGTTAAAGACTTGAGGCAGAAACTATGAGAAGACAAGAACTACTGCTTATATATTACAAGGGAAAGTTTACAAATAATCCAAACACTATTTTTAATGTTAGGCATAAAGTCTGCTGACTTTAACTTTAAATGGCTTTTGAAACAGTTTGGTATTAAAGAGCTCACTGAATGAAACTTAAAAGGCCTGAAGTGACAGAAGCAATGAATTAAGAAAGATTAGAAAAATGAAGAATGAATTAAATGGCAGTTACATAACAGACTGGTAAGTAAGAAGAAGATAAGCCATCGTGACATTATTCCCAACGAAATGAACATCAATCAGCCCTTCAGCACTTACTGCTCTTTGCACAGACACTAATGAAATTCTAAATCTAAAATGAAATGTACATGGCTGGGAGAAATTGACAGAAAATTACTGACTGTATAATTTAAATTGCATGTATGTTGACTGTCATGAATGACACAAGAAATAAGTAGATGGCTCATTATATGGTTAAGAAAGGAAAATGTAACGTAAAAACTGATAAAAAGTACAATGAGGCACAAAAAATACATAGCTACAGCTATAACAAATGTAAGCTCTTCTAGTGCTTTAGAAAGCATTACAATACATATTCCATGTCATTTGTGTGATTCCATGTGCGAACCACTAACAAAAATGTATTTGAATAGCTACGGAGTCTTCAGTCTGACACAACAGCACAATGTCATTAAATGTATTCAACAAGACAAAAAGAGACATCAATTCACTTGTTTTCTGATTACCTACATAATCCAGTTCAAGGTCATGTGAAAGCTAAAACCTGTCTACGCACTCAGTGGGTGGATGGCAGGGAAATTTATGTGATGAAGCACCAGCCCATTGTAAAATGCACAAATGCAGTCACTGACACAAGATGATTGTCAATAATTTGATAGGAAACTGATGCAACTGGCAAAAACCTATTTGGGTACACAGAAAATGCACAGACTCTGTAGAAAAGGCATTCCAACCAAAGCCCAAACTGGGGAGCCAGGAGCTGTGAGGTGGCAGGGCTAACTGCTGTGCCATCACCGACCACAGACAAGGTGAAATTCAAACTGTAAAATAAAGTCAGCTGTGATGTAAATGAAATGAAGAAATGGATGATAGTGAATTTCTGTAAAGGACAGACTGCACAGTACCAATAAAGGTGGTAGGACTGAGACACATATAGACGCATATCTGAATGTAGTCACTAATCCCGATGCAAAAAAAAAAACAGCAAAATCACAGCAAATAAATTATTCCAATTAATCC
>NC_056733.1:1178453645-1178541145 GCF_019279795.1 Protopterus annectens | reverse complement strand
GTACATGGACTTGGTGGCGAACTTCGAGATTTTGTTGTAACAGGTTTCCAGTTTAGAAGAGATAGAGGAAGACAGGTTAGTTAGTAGGAGGACACCATACATCAGAGATGGTAGTAAGTAGGTAGTGTTGTGGAAGGGGAGAGAAAGTGGGAGTTTCTATATAACATGCCACGTTTCTGATGTGTTTTCTTAATATTTAGCTGAATATGGGTATCGAATTTTAGGTGTTCATCAATAGTGACCCCAAGAAGTTTAGCAAAAGGAACAACTTCTATAGTGGAACTGGCATGACTGATAATATTGAAGGAGGTTTTGTCAAGAGGGAGAGAGTTACAGGGAGAGAATAGGAGAATTCTGGATTTGGTGGCAATCAGAGAGAGGTGATTTTGAAGCATCCAGTTCTCTGTAGTAGAAAAAGCAGTTCGAGTTTTTGTTTGGAGTTCGGGGAGGTTAGGAGTCGAGCAAACTAGAATTGAGTCAACTGCGTATTGAACTATCTTAGTGTTAGGAATGGCTGCGTGGAATTCAATAATTAAGATGTTAAAGAGCATTGGGCCGAGTATGGATCCCTGGGGTACTCCGGTTGGGGTTGGAAGGAAGGTTGAGGTGCCAGTTTTCCATTTCACGGCCTGATATCTGTCAGAGAGGTAGCTGCTGAACCAAGTAAGGGTGCTGTGTGAGATATTAAGACTGAAAAAGTGGTTTAGGAGGTGGGAATGGGAGACAGTATCAAAGGCCTTGAAAAGGTCAAGAAGGACTGTGGATACTAGTTCTCCGGAGTCACAGGCGTGGTTTACTATGTCTTGGAAAGAGAGAAGAACAGTTATTGTGCTGTGGCCAGGATGGAATCCATGTTGAGTTGGGGTGAGGAGTTGGTTATTTATAAGGAAAGGCATGAGCTGGAGGTGGACACATCTTTCGAGTATCTTTGAAATAGGTGAGACTGGAAGTTGGGGACGCTATTATTTTTGCCTCCTTCGTGGAGGGGTAGGATAAAGGCTGCACACCACATCTGGAACCCCTGGGACCTGAGGAGTGCCAGATTAGTAAAAATGCCAGATTACAGATGGATCAACCCTAATCAATAGCTAAATACCATATCATACCTTTAAAATATCATGTAAATCATGTAAATCAGTACAAGTTGGATAATACAGGAAACAAAAACATTTGATAAAAAAGCAAGTGAAATTTTAATGAAGTTATGTACTGTACAGGCACAGGTAATATGTGTACAGTTCAGTAAATAAAGGGTACATCTGGGTGAGCAGAAGTTGTTAGCTTTGGATTTTGAAGTGTTCCCACCTCTATTGCTTGTTTTCTAGCAATTTTTCTGAACATATCTTGCAAGGTTAGCTGTTTCATATATTTTATTCTCTCTCTGATAAGCTTATCCTGCAGCATATAAATACTCATTTCTTGTTCAGTAATAAAACTTTGCTGCTCTAATCCTTTCAGTAATTCACCTGTCAAGTCAATTTGCCTGCCGATCGAAAGTCTCTCTTCTACAGCTTCCTCATCTTCATCACTGCTTTCTCCTTCATTACCTTCTTTCTTGGGCTGTATAACCATCTGCACAATGTCCGGATCAGTATAATAATGACCAGCGGGCTCATCCTCATCTACATTCATCCAGTTTTCAACATCATCATCATCATCCAATCTCAATACAAGATCCCTGGCAAAAGGATTAGTTAGCTCATGAGCAGAAGAAAGCAGTCCACCTATCATCTGTTTTTTCTTGAAAACCTTAAAGCTTGAAAAGTCACTTTCAGTCTCCTCACCAGGTGCAGACTCAGACATTAAACCTGGCTATAATTTATGCCAACCAGTTTTTTGTGTGGACGGCTTTACAAACTGACAAGCATTAGCAGTATAGTAAATCACCTCTGTCATATAAAATTCCTTTAGAAATTCCTGGACTTGTTTACCAACATTAACTGCAATCAGTAGGCACTTCATAAACAGGGAATGATGCTGTGACTTGAAGGAACGTAATATGCCATTGTCCGGGGGTTGAATTAATGATGTACGGTTAGGTTAAAGTATTGTTTTTTTACCAACACTTCTGCTTTTTGTTTAAAATGAGCATTATCTTATAATTGGGGTCCAGGCCAACAGAGTTACAGTGAGCTTGTACTTTAGGAGCGAAATAATTTCCAAACCATTCTAGTATGATGCTACTTGTAATCTATCCTTTTTTGTTAGCATGATGAATTACGGGAAATTGCTTCATACCTTTCAACACCATGGGACGTAAACTTTTGCCACTGACCAGTAATTTACACCCATGTGTTCCTACAGTATTAGAGCAGCCAAGCACAGTCACACGATCTTTAGATGCCTTAAAACCTGTTGGTAATTCTGCATCAACTATGTACACTGTCCAATATAAAGCAGCCTCGACAGCATTATACACCTGCTTGGGGCATAATTTTTCATTCAAAACTAACTTTGCGAACTTGTCAACAAACTCGGCTGCTGCTTCTTTGTCCGCTGAATGTTTATCACCACACACTGCTCTAAACTGAAATCCATGACAATGCTTGAACCGATGAAGCCAACCTTCCCTACAGTCACACTCATAATCTAGACCTAGTTTTTCATGAAACACCCTTGCTTGTTACTTTACCATATCTCCAGAGACTTCAGCACCCTCACTCAAATAAAGCTTAAACCACTTTGTCAAGTTCCAAGCTCTTCTTTTCATTGTTTGTCTTATGCACATCTGTTTCTTTGAGCAAGTGTCAGCAATAAAATGCAGCAGTTTTTCTTTCTGTTTCTTTATATCATAAACTGTGGAAGAGATAATGTTGTAAGACTCACACAAGCTCTTCACTGATACACCACTGTCCATTTTTTTCAAGATCTCACCCTTATCTTTAATGGATAATGTGTGGCGTGTTCGCTTCACAGCACAAGATGCAAAGTCAAAGAAAACTTTGTCATTCAGAACTACTCAGCAGTGTAGCCGAATGAAATTACAATGCTTCATTCTCAATGCAGGAAACAGTTTCACATATAGACAGAGAAAAATTAATAAAATATCACAGTAGAATTTTAATAAGTAGCAATTTGTAAGTAAAGTAGGACAACAATGACCCACACCCATCCCAGAACAGGAGACAAGGAAGATAAGGAACAATATAAAGGTAATATTGTCAAAGTAAAATTGAAACAATAGCAGCATATCTATGAATAGACTGAATTATTGCACAGTTTGTATATTGCACTTTACAGTCCTTCAGTGTGTAGGTGACCTACCTTAGTATTGCACTTAGTTATTACACATCCATAAAATACACCCCTTGATAGGCTAGTTATGTGACAGACGTCATGGTTCATTTTTCCCATGAGTTCAACAGTCTAATGCACTTCTTTTATCTACTGAGGCCTCACGCCAGCACATAGGCAGATGTAGTGCAACCTGTTGCTTCGCCTTTGTGTTTTTACTAGTTTGTATCGCCTTTGAGTGAAGATGTAGTGCAACTAAAAACAGAGCATAGTAAGTGGGTGGAGTTTTGAAATCAAAGCTGGATTAGCGAAGGAACCTGATTATAGGAATGCAGATTAGTGAAGGTCTGCTGTACACACTAAATCCAAGACAGCAGTACCTGGGTGTATCCTCCTTATGTCTGCGGTACAGTGACCTTGGAGTTCGTACATGTAAGTAGCTGGGGTTTGGGCACAGACCTTAGGCTAAGCAGGGTAGGAGGCTAATGTTAGTACAACAAATGTTGAGAGTCGCTATTTTCTTTTGTCTGTTTTTCATAATATTGAACTCACAACTGACGGTCTCATAATTATGATAACGAGCTTTATGAATTTTTGCACATGTGCTGTGCATTACAATGGACATTGTCCATACATTAGGAAATGCACACATGTATATTCCAATGCATGCATCATACATTTGCAATGATCATTGCATTTTATGATTAGCTGCAATGTTGCAGTATAAAAGTGTATTGTATTCTGAGGTTACATATATAAATTTATGTAACATCTGGTGACAGTAAATACATTTATAATTTATGGTACATTATTACAATTTTAAATTTCCGCGGTGGTGGAGCGGTAGCGTTGTTGCCTCACAGCAAGAGGTTCTCCTGTTGGATTCTCGGCTGGAGTGCGGGGAGTGTCTTCTGTGTGGAGTCTGCATGTCCTCCCCATAGTTGGGTGGGCATTCGAAAGACATGCGTAAATGGGCGTGCCTTCGCTGAAGGTTGAACGTCGAGCTGGCACCTCGGCGTTCGTCAAAATCTACTGCCAATCATTAGCGGACCGGAGTTCCGCTGTGGCGACCCCTAACCGGGAAAAGCCGAAAGACAACAACATTACAATTTTTTAAAGTGCATGTTTGACTTCTGGCAGTGTTCTAAATTGTTGTATACAGATGTGCACCAATGGGCCAATGGACTAGCACTTCCAGAGCTTATCCATGCATTTCTTACATTCTAAGCACAAGAAAGTCTCATGCACTAAGATTTCACCAACCTGTTAATTTATCCAGTTGTCTGATAACTATGTAAAGCAGCCAGACATGTATGAGTTTATAATTTATGTCTCAACATTTGTGTGTCAATCAAAAGGGAAAGAGAAGGGCGAACAAAACTCGTTTTAACATTTTTGGTTCAGAGTGATGAAAATGGGAAACACAACGCTAGGATCAATAACCTTCAACAGTTTATATGGCCCAGCACCCACACTGCCTTTACATCCTCTGCTCCATCCAATAGCAAAAGCTCTTCTGCAAAATCTCCTAGACAGTATGCACCACTGCTCTGATAATGGAGTGCTGAAGTCGCTCCTACATCATTCCAGATGTGTTCTCTTTACCTGTAACTTCAACATCAACTAAGCTACAACTAACAGTGACAACATAGTAGCAGTTTTGTATCTTTTGTTTTTTTTTTAATTAAATTTAGTTTCTGTTGTCAGCTTTCTATGCCAGATACACAGGCACTGTGGGTGCTTTAGTTTGGAGACTGCAGCAGTACCTCTTCCCTAATGATAAATTTCTTCTCTTTTAGTTTCTGTAATGCAGAATATGATTAGATGACTATGTGTGTGTGTGTTTGTGTGTGTGTGAGAGTGTATCTTTGTAAAAATTCTAAAGCACGAATGTGTTCCAGTTTGTATTATGCACTAGAGATGTATACGATTTTTTGCTCCACATATATTTATACATTCTGATCTTTTATGAATATGTGTAGACATTTAGCATTTCCCCCACTGTACTATCAGAAGACTAAGCAGTAGCATGCCTTTTATTAAACAGTTGTTTCAATTTATGAGAAAAATTAACAATAAACCTGCCTATCTTAGTCTCTGCCATAGCCATACAAGCAGTTTTTTGCTACACTGCTCACCAAAATGGAGTTGGACACTGCTGTAAAGTGCCATTAAGCCCTTGTGATTCTACTTACAATCCTTGTAATGTGATTGTATGGCTAGTGAAGATATGCCTTCTGCCCCTGCTAACTCCACCCATTGCCTTATACATTTTGGCTGGTACCATATATATATATATATATATATATATATATATATATATATATATATATATACACACACACACACACACACACACACACACACACACACACACACGCACACACCTGTGTAGACAGGTAATTATAACCAGGGGATTAATTATTCAACTTTTTCTCGCTATATATCAGAACTAAAGACAGTAAAATGCCTAGACTGGCTACAGATATAACAAGAACATTGTTAAAAATATGGAAAGGTAGTATTCGAGGTGGTGGGTGTAATGAAGACTACAAAAGAGATTTATGGAGGAGATAACAATAATATCGGTAATAGATTTTAGAAGGATTTGTGAAGCAAGTATGTGAAGTTTTGAAAATTAATTCATTAACTTCAAAAAATACAGTTGTGTACACTTACCATAAATGTAGATATTCAAGTGTATTCACTGTTGCAGTCATCACATTTGGGTTATCCCTGCCAGGGTAGCCCTCGGCCGGCCCAAATACCAGAGGCTTAGTACTTCTGCTTCAGCTGCTGCTGCTTCAGGACTTATGTCAGGTCGTCAGTAGTATAAAGTCATGCAGCTAATGCCATTACATCAGTGTTTCTTGCCCTAACCTGTCAGAAGCCCCCAAAGTAGGAGGCCAGGTTCTGGAGGACGAACCCCAACAGTAGAAAGTAAATACCAATATGTCCCTTAGAAAAGAAAGGGAAGAAAGGGGGCTGGGAGGAGGGTACCCAGGACTGAAACAGTGAATACCCTCAAACATCTACATTTATGGTAAGTGTACACAACTATACTATGTTCTTCGTGTTTCACTGTTGCAGTCATCACATTTGGGTTGATTCCTAAAGCTGAGGAAAAGGGTGGAGGCAGTTAAAGAAACTAGGGGCTGGCTAGGATGCCCTGCAAGACTGTAGAGGCAAACCCTGCCCTGGATTTGGAGAAGAGAGGCAGGTGGCAATGTTTGGTAAAAGTGTGAACAGATGTCAGGTGGGAGCCTCCAAAAAGTCCCTGGTGGGGACTCCTTTCAGGAAAGCTGCAGAGGTGGAGGCTGCTCTGGTGGAGTGAGTCCTGATCCCCTTGGAAGCTTTCCATGCTGTTTGTAGCAGAAATTAATGCAGTGTGCTATCCATTTGGAAATGGTTTGTTTGGAGGTGGCTTTGCTTTCTGCGCTTGTAGCCAAGCTAGCCAGTAATTGATCAGACCTTCTGAAGGATTTAGTCCTGTCTACATAGAAGCTGAGCTGTCTGTGCACATCTAGAGAGTGCAGAATCCTTTCCCCCTTGTTCTGGGGATTAGGAAAAATGGTGGGCAAGTGAATGGATTGGTTGAGAGCCACACTGGATGCCACCTTTGGCATGAAGGGTGGATTAGTTCTGAGGGATCCCCTGTCAGTATGGAAGATGATGAAGGGTTCCACAGCCATGAGCGCTTGCAGCCCAGAGACTCTTCTGGCTGAAGTGATGGCCAGAAGGAATGCTGTCTTCCAGGAGAGAAACTTTAGCTATGCAGAAGAACCTGGTTCAAAAGGGGGCAGGGTGAGTTTTTCCAAAACATAGTTAAGATCCCACACTGGGGTGGGTGCCCTTCTGGGTGACCTCAAGTTGCTAGCCCCTCTTAGGAACTGTTTGATCAAAGGGTGTGAGAAAAGGGGCTACTCAGTGGAAAAATGAGCAGAAATAACAGAGGCACGAATTTTTATAGAGGAGAAAGACACGCCACTGTATAGTAGGTCAGCTAAGTAATCCAGGATAAGAGGGAGGGAGGGCTGTGCTGTATTGGCTCCTTTAGCCTGGATCCAGGTGCAGAACCTTTTCCATTTGTCACCATAAGACTTTCTAGTGCTAGGGCGTCTGGCCTCATGGATAACATCTAGAACCTGTTTACTGAGGTTGGCAGACTGAGTCGGGGTTAGGGAATAAGCCAAGCTGCCAAATTGAGTGTCTGCAGTTGGGGATGCATGAATTCCCCTTCCATCTGGGTCAGGAGGTTTGGAATCTGAGGAAGATGCCATGGTGGCAGTTTTGACAGGCTGCACCAGCAAGGGGTACTAGTGCTAGCGAGGCCAGTCTGGAGCTATAAGTATTGTCCTTGGTTTTTCTTCCTTTATTTTGAGCAGTACCCTGGGGATGAGAGGTAGTGGGGGAAAGGCACAGACCGATAGATTGACCCAGGGGAAGGACAAAGCATCCACTTTCCAAGCCATGCAGTGATGCTCCCTGGTAAAGAATTTGCTGAGCTGATGGTTGGTGTGAGAAGCAAAGAGGTCAACCTTCGGGGTGCCCCATTTCTGAGTTATTAGGGTGAAGATTCTTCTGTTGAGCTGCCATTCATGTGGGTCCAGCAGATTTCTGCCTACCAGAGAGTTGAGAGAGCCTGGTAGGAATTGTGCTAACAGGTGCAGTTGCATGGCAGAGGCTGTGTGCCAAAGACTCATGGCCAGCCTGCAGACAGGGTAGGAGTGAGTCCCTTGCTGCTTGTTGATGTACCACATCACAGTGGTGTTGCCTGTTTTGATCAGGAGAGCCCCTGGGGAGAGAAGGGATTTGAAAGCTATCAAGGCATGGACAGCCATCATCTCTTTTTGGTTGATGTCCAGAGGGATTTGCTGTGGGCTCCATTAACCCTGTATGCACCTGCCATCCAGGTGTGCACCCCAAGCATAGTCTGATGCATCTGTGGTGAGGGTCTGGGAGGCAGGGGGTGGTGAGAAAGGTAGTCCCTTGTTGTGGGAGCATGCTGTTTCCCACAAAAGAAAATCTTTTCTGAGGCAAGGAATTATAGGTATAAGAGTTTCCAGGTTTTGAGAGTGCTGACACCAAAGATTTTTTAGGTACCACTGAAGTTTCCTCATATGCAGTCTGGCATATGGAATGAGTAGTATGCAAGATGCCATGAACCCCAGAGCTTTCAGGATCTTCCTTGCAGATAACTGGGGCCTGGTGGCTAGTTGAGAGAAGCAGGCTGTCAGGAAAATTAGTTTTTCTGGTGTAAGGAATGCCATCTGGGATGCTATGTCCAGGCTTGCTCCCAGGAAAATAATCCTTTGGGTGGGCATCAGTTTGGATTTCTTTTCATTGATTATGTACCCTAGGGAGGTTAGTAGAGTCATTACAAAGGCCAGGTGCTTGAGCAGCTTTTCCTGGCTGTCTGCCTGAATAAGGCAGTCATCTAAGTATGGGTAAATCTGGATATTCCTTTGTCTGCAAAAGGCAATGGCCGGAGACAGACATTTCGTGAAAACTCTGGGAGCAGTAGATAAGCCAAAGGGAAGCACAGAGAACTGAAAGTGTTGAGATCCTGCCCTGAAACTGAGATTTTTTTCCTGCATGATTCCGTGATAGGAATGTGGAGGTAGTCCTCTTTTAGATCCAGGGTGGCTAGCCAAGCGTCCTTGGAGACCATGGGTAGCAGCTGCTGGAGGGTGAGCATTTTGAATTTTGGGATCATCAGGAAGATCTTTAGAATGGATAAATTGAGGATGGCGCGCCAGGTGCCCTCTTTTTTGGGCACCAGAAAAAGTCTGGAGTAGAAACCTTGGCCTATCTATTCTGCAGGAACGTGTTCTACTGTAAAAAGCAGGGAAAGGATTTGCTTTTGAGCCTCTGCCCACTGGTTTGGAGGTAGATCTGGGAACCCTTTTGGGGTTGGAAGGGTGTGGAAGGAAAATTTGTATCCCTGAGACACTATGTTCAGAACCCAGTGGTCGTGGGTAATGGTGGCCCAGGTGCTTGCATGAAAGGAGACTTTTCCTCCTAGGGGTAAGTGAAGGTGGGCAGAGGGAGGGAGTGGTGGAGGTGAGACATTGTGAATTCTTACCATAAGGGGGTGGCTTAGAACTCCCTGGTTTTGAAGTGGAAGTAGTCCACTGCTTAGATCTTTGCATTCCCTGTGGCTGCTGTCCGGGGGGGTCTGGTTCCCCAGGGCCTATACTGGACTGGCTTGGAGGGAGCAGAAAAGGACCGGTATTTGGTGGGACAATGCCTGCTGAACCTGGGTGGCTGGACCTGTAAGAAATCCTTAACTGTTTACATAGATTTTGCTTTTTCTTCCATCTTTTTTAAGACCTCTTCTGCCTTGGTGCCAAATAAGTTTTCTTTGTGCAGGGAGGCATCCAACAATTTAGATTTGACATGGTCCGGCAAGGGCTGTTCCTTAAGCCAGGCATGTCTTCTAATGACAAATCCAGTGACTGTTGCCCTGCAAGAAGCGTCTAGGGCATCAAATCCACAGTGCAAGGTGTGATTTGAGTTGCAGAATGCATCAACTCTTGTAATTCTTTACATTCTGCCCAAGCAGGAAAGGAAGACCTTTTTTGTTTGAGGAGTTCCAGTGTATGTTGCTGAAATTTTAGCATATGGAACTGACAATTTAGTGCCCTGATAGCAAGAGTAGCTGAGGTGTATACTTTTTTACCCCATCTGTCTAGTGCTCGGGAATCCCTATCTGAGGGGGTGGGATTCTTAGCAGAGGTTGCTTGAATCCCTTTAGACCCTTGAGAAATTACCTCAGGGTCAGCAGTAGGATTTTTAAAAAGAAATTTGTGTGAGTCAGGGACTCTATAGTACCTGTCTGGTTTTCTGGGTGCAGGAGGGAGAGTATCAGGAGTCAAGCTGAATTCCAGGAAAACATCATCCTCAACATCCAGGACTGGGGGGATGGCCAAGGGTCTGTGCTGTGGAAGATCTAGGAATTCCCTGAGTCTCTTTTTAGACTGAGGGTAGTCTTGACTTTCCCATTGGAAATGCTCCCTTAAGGTATGCAGGGTTTCCCCAAAGGAAAAGTCCTCTGGGGGAGAGGCGGAAGGGATGGAATCCTCTGCATCAGAATCCTCATAAGTAGAGAGGAGCTGCATGTCTTCATAGCAGAAGCATCAGAGTCATCGGAATCTTGTTCAGACAGAATTACAGGGGACAGATCTCTTTTCCTTTTGGAGGAGGTAGCTTGGCTCCCCTGATCAGCATGATAAGGTCTTACATCATTTTAAGCATCTGAGACTGAGGCAAGGAAGCAGGTGCCTGAGAGTGGTTCGTCGGTTTCTTGGGTGTGGCTCTTTCCCTGGGCCTAAGAAACTCTGTAGTTTTTGAAAGAACCATAATTGCGAAAGAAGACGTCGGTTTGTGTAGAGAATCGGTAGTGCGAAGGACCTCCTTGGAAGCCGGTGCCGCTCAGCGGCTCCAGACCCATCCAAGGTAGAGATGACCACAGGATCCTTAGTCAAAGAACAGTTTTGCAGCATAATGGACTCTGAAATGGTCTCAGTAGCGGCCTGCGAATCGACAGAAGCGGGCATCAGAGGCTGCAAAAATGCCTCACTGAGGACTGGAGAACTGACGACTAACTTCATGGAATTGTCGTCGGTATGTTTGGACCTGTGCAGTCTGTCTCTGTCTTTATCTTTACGTTTTTTTTGGAACATCTGCTGTCGGATGGCTTACCGAGGCCATATTAGAATTTGAGGACTGTAAGCGAAAATATCTGGCTACAATAAGGGTCCGATGGTGTATAGTTCTGGCATTGAACAAAGCACAGAAGCAACAACGGGGGACATTGTGGTTTGGGCCTAAGCAAGTGATGTAGTAAGAATGGAAGTCTCGGTGTGGTATTTGCTTTCCACATGCGAGACAATTATTAACTTTTTCTGACATCGGTTAGTGCAAGAAAAAAGGATCCCCAATGGGGTACTTAGCTTTAGAAGACTTCAACTTCAATTCGATAGACAAAACTCAGGTAGCAGCCAACCGGCACTCGTGTGAACTGCTTCTGCTTTGGGCTTCACGGCAAGAAAGACTGATGTAATGGCTTTGGCTGCCTTACTTTATACTACTGACAACCTGATGTCAGTCCTGAATCGACAGTAGCCGATGTAGAAACACTAAGCCTCTAGTATTCGGGGCGGCAGAGGGCTACCCTAGCAGGGATAACCCAAATGTGATGACTACAACAGTGAAACATGAAGAACATCTGCTATCATACAAGTTGACCTGGTACTTTTCCATTTTGTTCAGACATAATGAAATGACAACCACTGACAAGCTATAGTGAAATGCGCTGGTGAAAGTGACCAAATGGGATAGAATAAGTGGGGAATAGCCATAAGCTGTACTGCCAAAATGACACACAAAGAAAACATGGTAGTGCAGAGACACTCTGAATCAGTTGTATGCTTAGGATGAAATCTATACAACTTGTCATTATGTGTGGTAGGAAGGAGGCTCTACCTGAAGGGTACAAATGATTGCATAACAGAGCTTTTTTGAAGATATGTTACTTTAAGAAGTATGTTAATATTTAAATCTGTTTAGATCTTAAATGTGAATTGGGAAACTTTCAACAGCTATTAGTGCACTGATATACTCATTTGTTGTTCTACCACAAAAGGTACTGTTTGTCTAACAGATAGAATAACCCTCTTCAGATGAAGTCATCAATGACCAGAAATTCATAAACCATGCCAAGGTGGAAATATGAAAGACAATACTTAATAACCATTCATCATACATCAATTTAGATCACTTTTACTACAGAAAAAAATAAAACTGAGTATTAGACAGAACTCCTAGATTTCCAGGGTTAGATCTTTGGAGCAAAAACATCATCCATATATAAATTTGTAAAAAAAATAAGACAAACATATTCTAACCACGTAGATATTTTTGCAGTACTTAGAATGCGAACCATAAAATGATAACTGCTTGAAGATAACACGGTCCCAACTAGCAAGGATTTCTCTGAAGTATTCCCTGAAAGACACTACAAATCTGTGTACTCCAACAGCAATACATTTTTTGTGTCATAAAAAGGTGTGTGTGTGTGTGTGTGTGTGTGTGTGTGTGTGTGTGTGTGTGTGTGTGTGTGTGTGTGTGTACGCGCGTCTGTGGTCTGTGCCTATCAGTATGTGCATGTGTGTGTGAGTTTGTGGTCTGTGTCTATCACATATGTGTGCCTGTGTGTATGTGCATCTGTGGTGTGTGTGTGTGCGTGTGTGTGTGTAGGCACTCTTGCACATCAAACAAGAGTAGAAGCATAATTAGGTGTGTGTGGCCATACACATTTATAGCTTATAGATTCATAAGATAAGTACTAGGCAAATAGTTTGCACTATTAAATGCTGAGCCAAAAACCCATATTCAAAAGCTCCCTCTAGCCTAAAGAAGCACAAGATAACACAGAGAGGGGAAGAATTTGTGGCTGCACATCTAATTATCTAGGTTTACCTAGAAGGTGACAAGTTTGTTACTCTGCTTGCTGTGTAGTGAAAGTTTGTTCCAGAAGTGAGAGATATGCTGTAAAATTAATCCATCACATCATTGTATCTTGCTTATTAGTTTATAAAATTTAGCCGGTTATTTGACATGCCATTTGTTCTGTGAAAGAATGGGAAGTCAAAGAGAGCTGGAACATTTATGTCTCAAAAGGCTAGATACAGATCTTCATGAAGGAGTCTATAAGAAACTGCGTACAGAGAGAGAGTGCTGCCAGTCGTTATTGCTAAGATTTTTTCTGGTCATTCATCTTTTTAGTCACAAATCTCTGAGATCTCTCAAGATAACTAATCTGTTTAAACAAATATGTGCCAAAAGGTGCATCATATTCAATCGTGGAATAAACATGAAGTAAGACTTCCTTAGGTCTAGTGGAGATGATTTTGGAAATTAGATGAGTCACATAAATGGCTTTCCAAACTAGTGTGGACATATGATGGTCAAACAATAAGGAATTATCAACAAGAATATCTTGATGTCTTACAGCAGTGTCTGACTGAAGGAGTATGTCATCTATATGGCAAGTGAAAATGTGTTGTTTACCAGAATTAACTATGCTACCTTTTTTACATTTCATTTGAGACCTTTGTCCTTACAACAACTGCTAACATGGTTGAACCCATGTTGGAGCAATTACAACTCACTGGATGATTTACAGTCATGTGCAAATTTAGATAACCATAAGCCAGGAGTGCTATCCTGAAAGTCAGAGAAACAGATGCCAAATAGCAGAAATACCAGCACCCCTTGCAACTTTTTTGTTTCAGAAGTGGCACCTGAGACTCTAACTTAATGGGTTCTGTCAGCCAACCAGTTAGCTATCCGCCACACAACATAATTTATTTATTTATTTATTGCAGTTGGTTTATAATCAGATTTATAATCAGATTTTCAAATCAGTAGCTCTATGGGTAGCTCACTAGCCTGTATTGCTGGAAAGCCATAAGGTTGTAGGTTCTAGTCCTATCCCAGGTACTTGGATTAATTGTACAGTGCTAACTCTGCATTGTAGTAAAAGGGGCTGCTTCACTCCTGCGTCTGCCATCCTTCAGGTGAGACTTTAAACTGAGGCCCATTCTAAGTTGCTAGTATTTCAGATGGATTTAAAAGATCCCACAGCAGTTATCAGAAAAAAAAGAAGTGGGGGAAGTTCCCCAGTGCCCAGAATTGCTGTTTAGCAGCTGAAAAGAAATAATGTTAAACTAAAGTTTTATATTATATTTTATATTTTGTTTTTACTAGGATGGGATCAGGAGCCAGAGGAGTTCCATGACTGCCACCAGGGATAAAAACGATTCTTCTCCCTCTGCCCCAAGAGCTGAAAGACAATTGAAGAATTGCTGGACCCTGGATGGATTGACAACCAGAAGATAGTGAGTGTGGAATGACTCACTAAGGTAAATATATATATATTAGAAGATAGTGAGTGTGGAATGACTCACTAAGGTAAATATATATATATATATATATATATATATATATATATATATATATATATATATATAAAGCAAGCAAACTAGCCTTCTTACTGACCCAGCCACACAGCATCAGTGTGAAGTGGGTGAGTGCTGTTCCATTATATAACTGGATAGCACCCTTCCTCCATTTTTGCACATTGTGTTCTGTGATCGCTTTTGCCTTCAGTTGTTCTGGGAAACTGTGAAAGAATGGGCATTTTGTTTTGGTATTGTAGACCAGGGATGTTTGGTCAAGAGATGCACTGCAAAACCCAGTTCTTAAAACACATTTATTTGTTTTTCATTGATGTAAAAAATCAAGTGAAAGTATTGTGTTATATTAATTTATGTTATAGAGACTGTACTGTCCTATAGTGAATAGAATTGCATTTCACAAGTTTGCATCTTTGTTGTATTAAAAGGCAACTGTTATATGGTGATACAAAAGCACTAAAGTATTAAATTTGACCTCTAGACTTCACCCAAGTATTTTCTTTTCTAAATTTAGTGTAGCAAATTTGTCTTTGTATGTGCGCTAGAATGCAATGCAGATTCTCAGCCCACCTCTCGGGTGTATCTCATATATGAAACATTCTTCATTGTGAGTCTTAAAAGTCCATGTTCATCTCAGTTCCACAGTAAAACAGTCTGTCACACATTTAGTGTTAGGAATTTTTTCAACTTATATCCATGATAAATAATACTGAATCATATTAATTCATTAAAAGCACTTTTTATGAGTACAAAATACAGTTTTATAGGTCCTCAGCTTAGCCTTCAGTCTTTTTTTTGCCCTTAACTTGAAGGTGTTGGGAGTTCCAAAGGGGGATCTAGCTCCAAGCTCCAAATGCCCAGCTAATCTTTGGTAAGCAGTGGAGAGGCTTAGACTAAAGAGGTTGAAGAGGGCTTCAGATAGGCTATATTTGACAATGATAATTCCTACAATAACATCGCTAGATTTGCAACAGGAAACCCTTACAGAACCCACCACTGCATAAATATAAAGCAGCTCGGATGGCTTGAACTACAAAACGTGATTAAATTCCATCAACTAACCATTGCCCATAAAACTCTTTATAAACCTTCCTGTACTCCTAGTCTATCTACCCTCATCACTCCATACACAAATCTGAAATCACTACGTTCCTCACATAAAAATCTTCTATATACCTCTAAACCTAACAACAAGGCTGGTGAATCTCTCTTCTCTAATGCTGTTGGAAAAACCTGGAATCTTCTCCCCAGCGACCTTTCCTCTCTCCCCTCTCTATCACTCTTCAAAAAAAGACTAAAATCCTACCTTAGAACATACTGGTTGTGCCCCTGTACTAAACCTGACTAGGCTTCTATCCACCTGATTAAACTTAACTCTGCCTATCCCTCACTACTCATAAACCAGTACATATTATTTTACCTATAAATATAGATTTCCTCCTAAACTACACTGTGCCCAGTCTCTCTATATACTTCCTACTGAAGAATATATATTTTTTCCTTTTATATTTGTATATAATTAACATGTCTCCTCTTTTGACCTTAGTCTTTCTATTTATCTATGTTTTATAGCTGCATATTGTATAGTATAAGCATTCTTGCACTACAAGTTTTTTTTTGTCCTCACAGAATTTTATGTTTTAACCTGTAATATTAATTTTTTTACAATTAATGCTGCTATTTAGTCATCCTTTTCTTTTATTTTTCTGTTGATGTTTCTGAAATCTGCTTGTTTAATATGAATATTTTTATTTAGTCTTATTTTGTATATTGATTACTAAGCTTTTCATTTATCTGTATTGGAGCTTATCTCCCCGGGCCTCTACTGAAAATGGACATGTATCCAGTTAGACTAGCCCGGTCAACAAATGTAAAATAAAATAAATAAAAAATAATCAGGCAACATGGAATACATGGTCAAGGCCCACAATTGTGGTGCTCTTAGATTTTCGGAGTGCTGTGAGAACTTGCTCTACAGAAATTAAAAGTGGTGGCTGGGAATGTGGAATTTGTGAAATAGCTCTAACTGTGGGTAGAGTAAAACATGCACTAAATTGTCTGATAGGGTACTAATTGTTTCATTTGTTGCAAAGTGTATAGTATTACTGTTGAATAGGGTATTAGTTCTCAACATAGTTAAATACAGATTTGGAGTTATTTTTGGTTTTAGTGGTTACTTTAAGTTTATGCTCAGCTTTGAATTTCCTGATGGTTCCCTTAAGCTCTTTACTAGTTTGCTTAATTGTGTTCTTAACGCAGGCAGAATGAGACATCTTAAAAGCATTAAGCAATTTTCTTTTATTATATATTCTATTTATATGGGTATTACACCACAGGGGGTTGTTTTTTAAAAAAAACTCTCTTTATATTTGGTGTGGATAGGGAATGTCTTATCAATACAGCTATTTAAGTGGGCAGCAACTTTAGGAATGGGATCCAGCATATGGAGGATTACAGCAGAATTTATTTTGGACAAGTAATGGAAGATGTTTTAATTTTGAGAACTCCCTAAACACAGAGGTATTTTCAGTGGCCGTACCAATAATTTCAAAGAAAAAGTCATTAAATTATGATCAGATTTAATAAAGGAGGACGGTACATAGGGAGATAAGCAAGAAGTGGACATAGTTGGGAGGATTAGATAAAGGATACTGGGGCTCCTATTAGGTTGGTTAACTATTTGTAAAATAGTGTTAGCATTCATATTGTCAAGGAAGTAATCAGAATGGTGAACGTTGGCACTGTAGGCTATCCGATTTATTGATTGATAGCTGAAGATTACCATTAAAAAGATGATGGGTTTAATGGGGATTTCAGCTAATGTGTTAAGATATCTTTGTGATCAAAAGGGGGCATACAGTGTGTTTTATGACTAGCTATGAAGTAGTAATTAGTCTTATTTATGATGACTGAGAAATCTAGGAGTTCAAATGTGGTGTCCTGAGGAACATGTCATAAAGTGATGATATCCTTAACAAATACTAATATCCCCCCACAACTGTCAGTAAGTCTAAAAATGTCAGGCATTACACCCAGGACTAGGAGTGTTTTAATTGCTCTAGGCATGCTGACAATTGGCAGTTTATGTCAGCCAATCTACTGATGGATAGTTGAAGTTTCTCAGCAGAAAGGTGATGGATTTAATAGGGATTTCAGCCAATGTAGTAAAAGAGTTCAAATGTGGTGCTCTAATGTGATGACATCCTTGACAAATACTGATACTGCCCCACATTTGCCAGTAGGCATGAAGACATGATAGGCACCGTACCCAGGAAAAGAGGGTGTGCTTTCATTGCTCTCAAACCAAGTTTCTGTAGCTAATCATATATGAATGTGTTCAAGCAGGTTAGTCTGAGATGAAACATTTTTGTCACAACTCTTGGAATTTAGCAGAGGCATCTTAAAGTCTTCCAAACCAGAATTTACAAGATTGGAATATCCATCAGATGGACTCTGCCAAAAAAAGGAATTATAGGGGGTAGCAAAGTCTTTAGCCAGAATGCAAAAGCCTAGTTAAGAGTCCGTCTTGGTTAGAGTGAATAGTGCTAGTTAGTCTTGTAAAGCATATTTCCCATTCTTCTGCATTTCTTGACAAATGGTATAATTATGTTGGACTTTTTAATTATGACACACTGAACTGCTCCCACATGTGAAAGCAAACAAAAGAAAAAAACAGATTCCACTCCTGTCAGGCTTATTTTCTCTTCTGTAGATTTTCATGCAGAAGCTTGATCCTCAAAATGTCAAATTAATGCCACCCCCAGATTAAGAAGAATGAATTTTCAAATTATAAAATGGGTTCTAATAGACAGGCTGCACAAATTGATAAAGGTGTGATTTTCATCAAGGTTATGTGACTTTCAAGTGAGATCAGTTAGGTATAGGTTGTGAAGACATGGCCGACCTTAAGCATAGGTGAACTAGGTGCTCTGTTTGAAAGGGAGCACTTTCCAACTTATTTATTTTTTAGAGCAACAAAATATGTAGTTTCTTTACTGTAAAAATTAATAAATAAAATGTGGCATACTACTTGAAAAAAAGTACCCAGCCAAGAGTGTGATAGGTGCCCCAGGAGAGAGGTGCTCCCCTTGATTTGACCATTTAAGTCAGTGAAGCATGTCTCATCAAACGTACGTTGCAAGGTAATGATGGAAACTTTGCAATATTTAAATGATAGGTGCTAAGCCATCCCACTGACTGGAGGGGGGTTAACATCAATATGATGGATATATATTTTTTTTATTCTTATACTCATTTTGTTCACTTCAGTGTTTATCTTCTTTAAATACTGCTAATTTAAACTTAGAAAGTTAATAGAATAACAGGCTGTGCAAATTGCAATGGATTTTGTCTATACACGTCTGACTAATGCCAGAATAATAATAAAAAATCTATAATACTCATGTGGCTTTACTGTTTGCCTGTTCAGGGAGTCAGGAGGGACATTTTTTGATGAATTTTGGGGCACTTAAGAGAAATGGTGGGAGACAGAAACAGTAAGGCAAGTATTATTATTATTATTTCTTTTTTGTGATGCTGGCTGTGATCAACCAGATATTTTATGACATTTGTGAAGCTACTTTGAATACTGTAATGTGTGACAACTTGTTTGTGTGGACTGTGCTAGCAAAGGTGAAACTTATTACATGGCCATAAGAAATCACGGCTATAACTGCTGGATTGGGGTTGAGCATACCTTTCAACTGTCACTGATTTTTACTCAAATTTTTTGTCTAGCTCTCCTAATCCATAGTAAAACGTGTAATTTGGGAGGAAAGGTGGTGGATTACACTTAATAAGTAATCACAATAATTAGAGTTACAGACCTCTTTTGCTTCACAAAATGTACGTTATTTCACATTCTCTCATTCTGGCAACTCCTCGTGTTAATAGTACTAATATTTTCATTTGAAACAAAAGTGAAATGTATTCCAAACCTCTTTTATTACAATCCATCTGAATTTTACATACAAACATGGCGATAACTGCTTGTTTGGGAATTGTCTAGATGAAAGTAACCGATCCTCTTGTCACATGTTTAGTTTACAGTCATTTCTTAAAGGAATAAGATGCATCACAGAAAACCCAGACCTTCAGAGCTTTTGGAAGACTGTGGCTCCCACACACCAATGCTATGTGAATCTGACATGGGCCCAGTAGCGGCCTCTGTCTTGCATCCCACCTACTCTAAATTTAACGCTGCTCAGAGACAAACATAGGTCACTGTAGCTTGTGTGGGGAGCAGGGGATGATGTCATTATTTCTTTAACTTTCCTCAGAAATTTCAGAGGGGTGCACAGTGGTTCACGAAGCTCATCTAGGAGCAGTGTTCTGTATAAAAATAAATTGTAAACATTACCATAATTTTTTTTTCATTTTTTTTTCATTTTCCTCACAATTAAACATCAGATGTAAATATGTCTGGCTATCTTTTGGGAGCAGGTAAAGAAGCAGTGTGTGTGTGTGTGTGTGTGTGTGTGTGTGTGTGTGTGTGTGTGTGTGTGTGTGTGTGTGTGTGTGTGTGTGTGTGTGTGTGTATCTGTGGGTCTACTTCATATACAGTGGATATAAAAAGGTACACACCCCTGTTAAAATGCCAGGTTTTTGTGATATAAAAAAAAATGAGCAATAAATCATTTCAAAACTCTCCCCACCTTTAATGTGACCTATAACCTGTACAATTCAATTGAAAAACAAACAAATCTGTTGGGGTAAAAATTATAAAAAAATAAAAAAAACATTCAATAAGCTGGTTGCATAAGTGTGCACACCCTTAAACTAATATTTTGTTGAAGCACCTTTTGATTTAATTACAACATTCAGTCTTCTTGGGTAGGAGTCTATCAGCATGGCACATCTTAACTTGGCAATATTTGGCCACTCTTCCTTGCAAAAGTGCTCCAAATCTGTCAGATTGCAAGGGTATCTCTTGTGCACACCCCTCTTCAGGTCACCACACTATTGGATTTAGGTCTGGGCTCTGGCTAGGCCATTCCAAAACTTCAATTTTTTTCTGGTGAAGCCATTCTTTTGTTGATTTGGATGTATGCGTGGGGTCATTGTTGTGTTGAAAGGTGAAATTCCTCTTCATCTTCAGCCTTCTAGAAGATGCCTGAAGGTTTTGGGCCAAAAGTGACTGGCATTTGGAACTGTTCATAATTTCCTCCACCTTGACTAAAGCCCCAGTTCCAGCTGAAGAAAAGCAAACCCAAAGCATGATACTGCCACCACCATCCTTCACCGTGGGGATGTTCTCTTGGTGA
This sequence comes from Protopterus annectens, assembly GCF_019279795.1. Classification (NCBI taxonomy): domain Eukaryota; kingdom Metazoa; phylum Chordata; order Ceratodontiformes; family Protopteridae; genus Protopterus; species Protopterus annectens. Next base: position 1,178,520,666 of record NC_056733.1, on the reverse strand, counting down.
TGCGAAGTGTTGTTTTTGCGCCAAATGTACCTTTTGGAATTGTGGCCAAAAAGTTCAACCTTGGTCTCATCAGACCATAACACATTTTCACACATTCTTTTGGGAGACCTGATGTATTGTTTTGCAAATTTTAGATAGGCCTAGAGATTTTTCTGTGCAAGAAAAGGCTTCCGTCTTGCAACCCTACCCCATAGTCCAGACATATGGAGAATACAGGAGATTGTTGCCACATGTAGTACACAAACAGTACTTCCCAGAAACTCCTGCAGTTCCTTCAGTGTTGCTGCATGTCTCTTGGCAGACTCCCTTACCAGTTTTCTTCTTATCTTTTCATCAATTTTGGAGGGACATCCAGTTCTTTGCAACATCACTGTTGTACCATATTTTCTCCACTTTTTGATTACTATCTTCACTGTGTTCCATGGTACATACAGTGCTGTGGAAATTTTTTTGTACCCTTCTCCTGACTGATACCTTTCAACAATGAGATCCCTTTGATGTTTTTTAAGCTCTCTGTGAACCATAGCTTTTGCTGTAGCAAGCAAATGATTAAATGTCAGGAAAACCCTAGTAGGACAGGTGAACTTTATTTGGGGTTAATCAGAGTCTCTTTAATTGATGGCAGGTGTGTATCAAAGAAAACTGAATGCTGTAATTAAATCAAAAGGCGCTTCAACAAAGTATTAGTTTAAGGGTGTGCACACTTATGCAACCAGCTTATTGTATGTTTTTTATTTTTTATATTTTTCCCCTAACAGATTTGTTTTTCAATTGAACTGTACAGATTATAGGTCACATTAAAGGTGGGAAAAGTTCTGAAATTATTTATTGTGGTCTCATGTTTTTATATCACAAAAGCATGGCATTTTATCAGGGGTGTGTACACTTTTTATATCCACTGTAATCAAATTACAGTTTCATCGAATTGCAGAAAATCAAGACTACTTTGTCAAAAACTTAAATCAACGAATTCCTGGAACATCGTATTTTCCCTCTGGGAAACTAAGCACTTAGTCACCAACAATTAAAATACAAATGTAAGCAAGTTAAAGCCACCAAAGTGGAGGAGCTTCACCACCCCCCCCACACACACACACCCATGTGGGGGGCTGCACCCCATATACCCCCTCTAATAAATATACCAATTCCAAGATCGCACTACAGTGGAGAAAAGGGCAAAGTTCACCATGGTGGCCAAGTGGTTAGTTTCACAGAGGGAAAATACGATGTTCAGGGAATTTGTTAATTTAAGTTTTCAGCAAAGTGGTCTTGATCTTCTGCAATTCGATGAAATGGTAATGCAATTATATAAAGTAAATTCATATATGTATATAAAACAACAAATATTTTCTATTTGATTTTTTCAGTTGTGTCCAACATGTGGGTAGAAATGAAGAGGTGTGCTGTATATACATATAACAGCAGTGACTTGAAATATGATTGTGGTTATTTATTCCCTTAACTCTCATCCCAATTTAACACCAGACATGGATTCACAGAAAGTGAATGCATTTGTTAAGGTGGCATGTGGAGCCAGGTACTATTTACAGATATGATTTATGTATCATCACAAGCATTTGTCTTCTATTTTTATTGTGCACTGCTATTTAGTTAACTTTGAGCACTGTGACTTGGATACAACTAATTTCTTCCTTAAAATAAAAAAAACAATATAACTGAATTTATTTCCTTAATTATAATTTTTGTTCAGAACATCACTGAAACAAAAGGTTGGAAAAATGTTCACCTCAGAGCACCTATAACTCTATGGCTTCTGGTGCCTAGCAGTTCCTAGGTCCCCAGATTAATTTAGTTATTGCAATGCAGTCTTGGACAGTTTAGGTCTGTTGAAAGGATCAGTGCTATTATAGTGTAGTCTTGGTCAGTCAGACTGTGCTGAAAAGATTTTGGGAAACCAAACTTGCAAAGCAAGCAAAACAGTGAATTTCTTCCCTTAATCACAATTTTTCTTCAGGCCATGACTGAATGAAAGAGGTGTTTAAAAAACTGTGAAATATACCTCAGAGAATCTAGAACCCGCAATGGCTTAATACAGTTACTTCCACTACAGTTAGTCTCAGTCACTTAGGGTGTCTTGAAAGAATTCGAGGAAAAATAAAAGCTGAAGAGCAATACTCAAGTACTTCCCTGAGATGATTTTTGTTCATACCATTACTGCATTAAAAAAGTTGTTTAAAAAACTATAAGATGCAACTCAGATCATCTAGAAACCCCATGATCTTGCAGTCCACAGTCTCCAGTTTAATATAGCTGTCTCCTACATAATCAGAGAGCTGTCTTGTTTATTTAAAATGAGTTGAATGAATAAATAAATGCATGAAGAAACTTAACGAGTAAAACAAGCTGTGTGAAAAAAGAAGAAAAAAGTAATCTGGATGGTGTAGGTAGGCCAGGATGAGGAGGCTCTGGGTGGTGTGTGTTGGGGGGGGGGGGGTGGCGTGTAACCCTTTTACCTAGGGTGCCAGATGACCTAAAGCCAGACCTGTGTGAAGTCTTTCATTCCTGAGTAGAGGAAGCAGCAGAGCCTACTCTTGAAAAAAAAAAAAAATAATAATTACATTGGTGCTTTTTAGAGTTTTGACATTCTGTTGGTTTATTCATCAGATTTGTGTTTGTCATCACCTCAGCATTCTAAACTTCGAACTCAAGAATAGAAAACTAATCAGTATCTACTTTGTTATCCACTGCTTCAATATTAAAAACATAGGAGAGGTCCTTCATACATTTATTTATGGTCAAATGTAAACTTTCTGATAGTGTCAGAGTTTGTCCATTGTCTTCATGTGAGAGGATATAGGGTTTCTAGTATTTGGTAGCTAACATTATATGCAAAAAAAAAACATCTGGTGTCTTGGGAAACATGACTCAAATTCTGTGAAAAATGGTAAGTACTGATGCTTGAAAATCCTTCACTTTCTCCTGAATGCATTTCCCAAAGTAAGAACTGACTGACTGCCTGAGTGACTGTTTATATTTATTGTCATAGTTCTTGATTAATTCTTTAATTTATGTATTTCTTTTGACATCAAGTCTCACTAAGCATATGCCCTACTTTTAGGGAAATATTCATAGGGGTAATTTTGACACTACATCAAGGGAAATGCCTCTGGTTTCATTAAGTAGCATATGAACTTTTACATCCACTTATGCTATCATCAGCTGTCTTGAATAATCGGACTCCCATTACCAGGAACAAATGAAATCTGTACATCTTGAAGTTAAGAGTATGTTTATGACTACAAATGCCAGTGTTTCAGAGGTAATGACTAACCAACTATTTTGAAGCATTTATGAGAATTAACAATGCCATTGTATTCTGAATGTTTCTTACATGTTTGTAAATTATGTCTAGCCTCATTTGTTTGAAAGTTGTAATTTTCAAACAATATATTACTAATTTTGCATTACTACCTTTGTATAATTTTATTCTTCAATATACTGCAGATTGTATCATTCTTCCAGGTTGTGACTTGAAAAGCTTCTGCAAAACATATGACCACTTACCTTGTTAAACTGCAACAAATAAACAAGTAAGCACGCTCTGACAGATAGGACTTCAGTTTGGCAAGTTATTTTCATGATAAACCAAGTATAGAGAAAGGAAGGGCACTATAGCATGCTATTTTTAGTGAAAGTGCTAGCCAATTAAATTATCATCATGTCCTGTCTGCAGAACACTAGGACAAACACTGGCTCTGTCCTATGTTTTCTAAAGGCAGCAAGGACTGCTGTTGTATATACAGACTGCTTACAAATATTTCACCAGGAGAAGCGACTCTGCATGGGATTTCTGCAGTAAATGCAATTACTTGTCATGTTTATTTGTAGATAATGCTACTTCACTAGTTAATTTCCCTGACTTTTTTATTGTACGAGTTATATTCTAGGTTTAAAATATTTTTGCCGTTTTTATTTTCATTTGCGGGTAGAAGATAAATGTTACATCTTCAATACACAGGATATGTGGGAAATAATCCTAACTTCTGTATTTTCTCATCTTGCTATCAAAGCACCACCAGACTTCAAATAGTACTTAAAAAACTAGGTGGGGATTTTCTCTTGGGCTTTTCTTCTATAACTCTAGGAAAAAGTCACTCTGTTTTTAAAACTTCTAGTTTGCCTAACTAGTATACTGATATTAACAATATAATCGTTTTATTACAGTAACACATGATGTTTCATGACTCATTAGTGTGTGCCCTGAAATAGCAAGAATGAATGAGTGAAAATTTAAGACTTATGTATACCAGTTCCACAATTGCCATTTCTTAAAATATTCCTATTTCTCCAAGGTATGGCAGTCTCAGAGTTGGTTGGTGTGTGTGTGTGTGTGTGTGTGTGTGTGTGTGTGTGTGTGTGTGTGTGTATGTGTGTGTGTGTGTATGTGTATATGTATATATATATATATATATATATATATATATATATATATGCACACACACAGAGAAAAAGAGAAATCTGTGGTATCCCTTGAAGTCTCAGAAAAACCCAGTATGCAACCTATATTAGATTCAAAACAAACCAAGATGAAACTTTATACTATGGAGGGTGTCAAGTTCACTTCCTGAATTATGTTATGCACTTAGTTCACTTAATAAAACTTGAACTGTAAAATATAATTATAAAATATGTGCTGCAAAATAATCAAATAGAAAATAGTAGGTAGTCCACAGCTGAGTTAAAAAATGGAATATCTTTTATTGAGACACACAACCAAGTGATCCTAGTTGAGTAAAATGAAAAGAATCAAAAACATTCCTTTTATATATATATATATATATATATATATATATATATATATATATATATAATCAGGTTGACTGGAGCAAGGGAGTAGTTATAGAGGGTAGTTCTGGTAGGAGCATTAAAAACATTCCTTTTATATATATATATATATATATATATATATATATATATATATATATATATATATATATATATATATATATATATATATATATAAAATCAGGTTGACTGGAGGAAGGGAGTAGTTATAGAGGGTAGTTCTGGTAGGAGCATTAAAAACATTCCTTTTATATATATATATATATATATATATATATATATATATATATATATATATATATATAATCAGGTTGACTGGAGCAAGGGAGTAGTTATAGAGGGTAGTTCTGGTAGGAGCATTAAAATCATTCCTTTAGCAAAGTCCCCCTTCCCCCTTAACAACATAGTGTAAACAGAAACTTTTCTTCTCCTTTCGGATTTTCCCAGTTAGGGGTTGCCACAGCTGAACAACAATCCGCAGAACAAGTGGCAATGGAGTTTTATGGTGTCGAGTTGCCAGCCCGGCACCACAGATACTGTACTACCTAAAACTGAAAAGTTAGAGACAAATTACAATCTAAGACCAGTTTATTAACATTTTGTATAGGCTAACCAACTAATCCAAAACTTTATTAATTAAGAAACTAACTAAAAAATAACTGACTAACTAACAAAAAGATCTACCACTAGACATCTACCAGAATAAATATTAAGAAGTATACAACTTTTAATAGAGATCACTTTCACATCAGATAAATACTTCATCAGGTTTGTGTGTCAAAAACAAATCATAATATCAATGAATATGTGTCTAGATAAATTGAAAAACTAAGTAGGTTGACAAACATAAAAATAATTGCTAAGCTGTAAATTCAGTGATAAGTGTTAAAATAAAGCACTAAGGCCATGGGGATCTGTTAAAATGTGGCATCTAACTAAGAAAACATAGTTTCAGTGTACAAGAGTGCACTCAAGGGTAATTGCGATCTTTAAAACAGAAAAAGAAAAATATTATTTCATTTTTAACTCAGCTGTGGACTGACCACGGTGGTGGTGCTGCAGTAGCGTTGTCACCTCACAGTAAGACGCTGTCCAGTTCGATTCTCAGCTAGAGCGTTTTCTGCTTGGAGACGTGCGTGTTTTTAGTTTCAATGCAGCAAGGAGACAGGATATCTAGAATTAGGGTGCCTTCTGCATTGTTTTCTAAGTGTTTTATGACTTGCAAGATCTGCAAAGATCTGAGAGATATGTATTTCTCACACAGAGATGTTAAATTCTGTTAAGTTTCTGTTTAGCCTGGGAACTGAAGTCAAGCAAAAAAGAGTGATGTCACCCCAAGCTAAACCAGCAGTAAAATGTGATATTAATTTAAGAACTCTCTCAGAGAGAGACTGTGCATTTTGTAGTTTGTCTTGGACCTAGCAAGAACAGCCACTCATCATCATCATCGGCACTTGCCTGTCTGTAAGTAAGATTCAGGGCATAGTATCGCTTTTAGACAGAGATAGGAATATGGTAAAGATTAGTTTAGATGTTTTCTGTATTTATTTGAGACTGTCCAGCAATCTTGTTTTAAAATATTTCCTGTGATTTCAAACTCTGAAGTTACTGTGTTGAGTTACTGAGTATTGTCTTGTTCTTTTATTATTTATTATTAAATATATTTAAACATATCTTTGTGGCTGATATTTGTGAGACGTATTTAAGCTTTTAGAGTACATGCATATGTATTTGGCGACACTGTACAGGCCACTCCTAAATAGCCTTGCAAGTCTTGGTTAGACTACCATTTGGATTAACAGTAACATTACAGAGTAGGATTGGACACCCTTTGTTAAGGGCCTTAAAAGTAGCTGATAAGGGGTTTTGGTGGCAGTGATAACTACCTTATAGTCTAGGCAGTAGGGACATTGCTTGTGAACCTGTGCCAGCCTTTCCCAGGTGTGTGTGTGTGTGTGTGTGTGTGTGTGTGTGTGTGTGTGTGTGTGTGTGTGTGTGTGTGTGTGTGTGTGTGTGTAAAACAAATCTCCAAGACTGTGTGTGTGTGTCAGATACTTGGGCAGGGACATGAAGCACTGGTTTTACAGAGAGACTGTTGGAGAACTTGGCTTGGAACCCTGACTAAGGACTCAACTCTAAAGCTGTGCCAGTGGGGAGTGTTATTGGGGATCTGGAGAAAGAGAGACAAACCAGCCCCAAATTGACTGTGATCTCTGTATGCTCTTAAGGGAAATTGCACTTTACTATGTGCGTACTTGTCATCCTCCCAGTGTGTACGTCCCTTAGCTGTTGTCAGTGGTGAGGATTGATGCTCCTTAATTACTGGGTAGTGGAGGGGGCGTCACACCAGTATACAACCTTAGCTCATTAACTGTAATAGTACTGATAATAATGTGGTGTTAACCATACCACCAAAATTAACTGTGTGGATGGCCTTGACCATAATTTTAATACATTCAGTGTCATGCTTACGCACTCTAAATGTGGGAAAAACAATTTTATCTAAAAAAGAAATGCTAAACTCTACTTTTGTTTTTCAGCTATAAAGATTTTGTCACGTGTAATTTCTTTCAGCATCAGAGCCCTTGACTGTTGAGCTTCAATCAGTTGGCAGTCAGAACTGTCACACTCAATCACCTGACTGCAGGTAGTATTAAAACGTCATCATTATACTTTACGTTACTCTGTCCATTCTTAAAATACTTACACAGCTCGACTAGGTATCCACTAAACTGTGCTCTCTTCTGTTATTCAGTTATGTACATAGCTCTATTACACAGCATTGTAACAGAGCCTAGTTGGTCTACACAATGCCAAAAACAGCTACTTAAGGATCTACAGAAACACAAATTCTCACTTCCTACTTTTCTTGCAACCTTCTCCTAGTACTCATAACTCTTAATTTCTACAACCTTTTTCTCAGTAATCACATAATTCCATATTTCTACCAGCCCTATGACATTTATCCATTAGTTTATACTATTGCCTATCCCATTCCCTTACCAATATTTCAGTTATCATCCACTTCTGCTCCTCTATACCAAGTGCAGAGGGTGTAAACATATTCCAGTAATGAATCCCAATGATAATGTCTGTTTTCTCAAATGCCTCACCAGTTCTGCATGTTCTTGCACATTGGCTTCAAGACAAGACAAATCTAAAATAGCAGCTTGCTATTTAAGTAGAGGTATACCATTATTTTATAAAATAATAGTACAATGTTGCATTTCCCTAATAGTCAAATAGTCACACTCCTTGACTAAAGGTCTTGTGTGCATTAATTCTGTTTAATTTAAGTTACATGTTAAACTATGAAGTCAGTATCAACCAACAGTTATCTTATTTAAGAAATGTTACTCATTAATATATCACGTCACTATAAAGTTACCCAGGTCAGGTAACATCAGATTAAACCCATGCCCCCAATGGCTCCTCAAATATCAGTCTAAATACACATTCCACCACAACTCTACCAAGATTACAAGTTTAAACAACATTTTAATAACATTAATAAAGAATGGATATCACTTGAAACTTCGGTGTTACAAAACAAATCATACATTGTAGAAGACACTGAATTCTCACTGAAAGAACACCGATCTTAGTGAACTGATTACATGTTCAGCCAGGAGTTAAAGCGTGGATAACAAAATCAGATTTGTAAGCAATTCCACAGTGAAAAAAGAACAATAAACTGACAATAACAAGTGGTATATACAGTATGTACACAGTATTTACAAGCTTAACACTAAATTACTGTCAAGAAGCAAAACCCATGAGGAAAATGTTTCTAAATGGCTAATAGCAGAATTTCAATGATGTTATCATATTAGATTATTATCCATACTACTCAGCACACCTCCACCAGCCAAACTGCCTTTAGAAATAGAAAATAGCAAAGCTTTAGGAAAAGTCTCATACTTATAAAGAGCCTTAATTTAACTGTTTTGATTCAATCAGGTCACAGTTAAACAGATTGGTCTTATTCAATATAGCAACTTATCAATGCAAATCTCTGATTAAATGTTAGGCTTAGGAAATATTAGTAATGTGGTGCAGGGGGGCTTGCCTAGAGGGACTAACCTGGCCAACAAAAGATGAATAAATAAATAAATAAAGTCTAACTGTGTCTGTATCCTGCAAATATGTACAGGCGCATATAATCCCAAGCCTCACACACTCCCACTTACCTTATTCATCAGCAAGGACATTCCACAAAAACACATACAGATATGTATATAGATAGAGCAGTTGCATGGCATACAAAATGTTGTGGTGCATGGAGCACACTGATAATACTATGAAATCAGGAAAAATATAGCCTTACTATTCACCTCTCTAATATAACATAAATGCATAACAAGTTTTGCAATGCACCTTTCAGAGTTATGTTCTAGCAGTGGTGGCTGGTGACTTCAAATCAAATGGGGGCTGCAGGAGACAGATGAATGGGTGGGGTCAATGGGAAGGGGTGTGACCAACTAGAAAGGGGAGGAGCTATGCTCAAAACCACAAAAACTAACTAAATACACTGCCCTGGGTGCCAAACCGTCATTATGAGAGTCCAATCAAGACAAAATGAAGTGTAGAAGAATAAAAATATTTCAATGCATTCGCTGCATGACAGCTTACTTAATATCTAGATGGAAACAAAAAGGTTGTGAGGCATGAAAAAAAATTACTTTTTAAATACATTAATGGAATGCCAGTCAAAATCAAGTATAAGAAAAACAAGCAGCACTCAACTCAAACCACTTCTTGTACTGCAGTTCTAATTATAATTTATATTCAGCTTTATTAAAGTACCAGGTAACATGCTGAAAGTAGAAATCTCTGATGCCCCCACTTGTAAAAATGTTTCTTATCCACAAAATGACCTGCTGCCTGACAACCATCTACTTGTTTCATGGGGAAAACATGATCAAAGTAAAAAATGAAAAGCAAACAAGAAATAAACTCAAGATACATTGCTTAAAAGGATTACTGTACAGGTAATGGACCACACGATTGGCATTCTGTTTAGTTTACGGGTAAAGCCTGCAGAGATGACGAAGTCTCCAAGTGTAATGAGCTTCTTAAAATAATGTAATCCTGTCCTTTATTACAAATACTGTCATATGCATTTCAATAACCAAGGCTTATACATTATTTAGTTAAGTATTCTCTACATGGCAACAACAGAAAGGCTTTCAATGTTGGCAATTTTTAACAGTATCCTTATTAAAGCTTACTTGCATCTTACGATCTCAGCCAAGCTTATCTGATGGTCATTAAAGTATTGCTACTTAAACACAGAGCAACAGGCACTTTGAGTAATAAGCATAAATCAACAGTACAAAAAATATGACAGAAACCAGACCATTCTGCAAAAAATCAAGGACAGATGAAAAGCCACTCTAGTACTTGTGTCTACCTTGGATGGGGGGGATACTCTGCACATTTATACTGCATAACTACTCCTTGCCTTGCTTCGACACATCCAGTGTCACTACATGGGGTAGTGGGGTGCAACAAGTGTGTCACAATTTCAAATGTCTCTGGCTGACTGTGATGGCCCTGACACATCTGTCATACCTCTCAACCTCAGAGCAAGAAATCTGGACAAAGCCATACAAAGAAGTGGGACAAAGGCCCAAAAATAAGGACAGTTTTTAAATATTGCTCTTATAAACTTAGAAAGATAATAGAATAGGTCTTGCATTAGTATGAATTTTCTGAATGGTATGAAATCTGAAACTCAAATGTCTGTCATTATTTTCTAAATTCAGTCTTTAATGATGTGCCACTAATTTGCCAAAAAAAACACAATTTTATGAAAAATGGACCAAAAATGTGATGTAAAAATATAAAATAGCCACACAATACAGCTGGGAACCTGTCAAAGGGGCACTTTAATATTAGTACTGCTAACTTGAGCAGCTGACAAAATAAAAGAATCTACATGCATTTCTGAAATAAAAGTAATCTATAACTCTGATTATTACAGTTATTTCATAACTGTAAACCCTCCATGTTTTCTTCCAAAATTGCTATTTTGCGGACGGATTATTAGGGGGAAGAGCAACATTTTGAGCCAAAATCAGGGACAGTTGATAGGTTTTGCTATGCCTAATTCTACAAAGCAATTTATTTGCATGTACCTCTCAACCTGTTAATGCAATAAATCTGGACAAGGCCAAATATATTGGGGGAACATATAAACAGTACTAAAAATTACTCTTGTATAAACTGAGACAATTGATAGAACAACAGGTCTTACATTAGCATGCATTTTTCTGAAGGTTATGAAGTCTGAAACTCAGTGTGTCATTATTTAATGACTTAATTCCTAAATGATTTGCCAGAAAACCACAAATGTTATGAGGAACAAACCAAAAATAAGAAGCAAAAATCTATTCATTCTTTGAAAATCTGGACAGTTGGGAGGTATAGTTCAGCTGGGGCTGTCTTTAGGTTTGCTGCCCTTCCTCCTCACAAAATCATGGTCGAATGGAGCCTCCCCCTGCAGCCATTCCAATGATCCATTACTTGGCTATTTCACTCTATTTACCATAAACACTAATGTGCATACTGATTTACTTCATGATGATTTGGACTTCATTCGAAAGTTTTATTTTGCATTTTACAGCACAAACACTAAGACATCTGCTAAACAAACTTAGCATTAAAACTTCTCTGCCCTTGAAATTCACGTTCATTGAAACAGCACTGAAACCCACATTCAAAGAAAATACTTTTTACCAGTGGCAGATAAAGATTAATTCTGGGCTGATTTCAAATCATAGGCCCCTTGCATATGAAACATACATGTGCTCTTTGATACACCTTCCTATTGTTTTGAACATTTTTCCAGTAAACAATGAAACAAAATGCATGCACCCATAATGACAAACTGCCCAGTTCAGAACATTTCCATCATAAAAGTCTACTCAAACTTCGACAGTCCACCATTATCAGTAATTATGCACAATTCTACAGTCCACCATTATCAGTAAATATGCACAGTTCTACAGTCCACCATTATCAGTTAATATCCACAATCTCTGAAGTAAAAAAGTCATCTAAATAATTCCACATTAGATAAATCTGTAACTAATGAAGAGGTTGCTGCTAGCAAACACCTTTATATTTCATGGTTTCATCGAAAAATAAAGTGTCTGATGCCCCTGAGGAATAAATTGCCTATATTACATTAAAAATTATAAGCTAGTAATATTGCAGTAGGAAATGGATGTCAGACTGATAACAGGCTCATAGTTAGTATCTTAACTTTTTCAGTATGGCAGCATTCACCCCTTGTGGGAGTAGAACCAACAACCTTCTGCATCAAAAGCAAGTACACAACCTGTTGTGCTATTAACAATGCAAGCTGACTTAGCATAAGCAGCACTAAACTTCTCTTCCCCTGCAGCTCTCAGCTCCTTGTAAAATCTACTCAATACTGCATCTCAACTTCACAGAACAAGAAATCTGGAAAAAGCCAAATTTATTGGGGGGGGGGGGTCAAAAGCCCAAAAACAGGGACACATTAAACATTTCTTGTATAATCTTGGAAAGTTGCTAGAATAAAATGCTGTGTTACCACCATACATTTTACTGCCAAGGTCCCTGTGCAAAGAGTCAGAGCAACATACCACTATGCCAAATCAGCTGCTTTGTGAAAGAAAATGCTGTGTTACCACCATACATTTTACTACCAATGTCCCTGTGCAAAACAGTCAGAGCAACATGCCACTACACCAAATCAGCTGCTTTGTGAAAGAGAGGAAGACTGAAACATTTAATGAATTCAGTTCTCACCATAGCTGTCAACCTCTAAGCACAAAACACCTGGACAAAGACAATAATGGGGTAATACAGTCCCAAAAATAAGGACAAATTTCAAATATTCATCTTATAAACTTGCTAGAATAAAAGGTTGTGTTACTATGTATTTTCTGAAGAATATGAAGTCTGAAATTCAAATGCATGTCAATTTTACTTCTGACGGAATAAAAACAATTTTCAGCAGAGGCCCAGGGAGAAATACTGCAGACACATGTCTTTGTAAAATGGCAGGTCACCAAAGCAAATCCACACAAACAGAGGGATGAAATGCAGACTCCACACAGAAGGCACCCCAGCCAGGAATCAAACCCAAAATCCTATAGCTGCGAGGCAACAATGCTACCACTGCACCATCAAATATGTAAGGAGTTGCACATTCAGAAACCTGAAGTCTGAAATTCAAATGCCTGTCAATTTTATTTAACATTTGTTAATCAAGACAGTCTGACTTGGAACAAAAAAACAATTTTCAGCAGAGGCCCAGGAAGAAATAATGCAGACATGTCTTTGTAACATGGGAGGACACAAAATCAAACCCACACAAACACAGGAAGAAGATGCAGACCCCACACAGACGGCACCACAGCCAAGAATCAAACCTGAGAACTTGCAGCTGTGAGGCAACAATGCTACCACTGCATCATCAAATAGTAAGGATTACAACATTTAGAAACCACAGATATTATGAGGAACAGATCAGATCAAATATGAGGCAAAAATCTGCAATTTTTTTACAAATGGTAGTGGGTAGGGAATTCAGGTCCTTAACACCTGCATACAAGGTACAGGGTTCAAGCCTGAGGTATTCCCTACCACACCACCATGAGTTTGTTCTAGCCACCAGTATATAGCAACTGGGGTATACACACACACACACACACACTCTTACCTGGAGTGATGTAGATCCCTTTGTGCCATTAAATCCATAGCTGTTAGAGTACTACAAACCTGCCCCCGCATTACGTCCATTGGAGCATCAAATCCACCATGCGAGATGTTCTTCCCCCGATGAGACTCCAGCCTGCCGATGTTGCAGTCCGAGTCCTATCCGTTTCCAGTGACAGTCTATGCAGTTAGACTTCTGAGATCTCTGCTCTTCAATGTTTCCTAATCTGGACTGCTGCTGAAACAGTCTGCATGCTCCAGACTGTCTCAGCAGCAATCCAGACTAGTGCACATGCGCGAAAGTCTGCGATTTTTTAATTTTCTTTTTTATCCTTTATTTTTTCTTCTTTACAGCTGGGGGGGGGCTGCAGTCCGGCAGTCCAATAGCATGGGCCGCCCCTGCGTTCTAGTCTTATACATCAGCATACCCCAATGAACAGCACCAGGAAATGTAAACAGCTTTAAAAGCAACACAAAAAAGGCAAAGTGAAGTGTTACAGCTTTTAAAATTGGTACACACTAAGCTTCTGACTGCTGTCTGTGCAGCAGGACTAAGTGTATTACAGTTTACAAAGCTGTAAAGCATGTTGTCTACACTTTTTCTCAGACTTGACTGCAGCAGTTGAACTATATGTACTAAAATGATTTATGGCTGGTGATCATACTATTTATTTGTTCTCAAAATGTATTTAAGAAACTCACATCCTAAGTGTTGTTCCTGAGGTGAATTTCTTAAATATGATTCTTGAGTGCATTAACAAACTGGTAATGACTGGCAACCGGATCAAAATCCTCTACTTATATCCTGTGTTCTTTGATCTCTTGTCGAACAGCAAATCTAATAGGCTATCCAATACTTACTCTAAAGACATGTTTCCAGTGAAGCATCAGTACCTCCTACTGGCATGACATGTTCATGACCAGTGAAAACCTCATCTAATGAACAGGCTACCCATCTTATCAAACATAACAAACCCCAATCCACTTTAACAGTACTCTAGAGAACTGAAAAGGAAAACATAAACTTATGCCTGGGATTTGTGGCACTAAACTTCTTGCATGATATATATATATATATATATATATATATATATATATATATATATACCTACTCACTTTAGTCGGGCAGCCCATATATTGACCTCAGAAACATCGACCGCAAAAGGATGACAAACTAAATGTCTACACATTACTACACATGCACTGAGAAAAAACATTGGCACATGCAATTTTCCCAAACAAAAATAAATAAATAAATAACATTGATTTTTGCAGGTAGGCAATCCCCCATTCACCCCCTCCCCACATCCCCTGCTTATCATTTATACTAACTCCAAGATCACACAGTCCCCAGAGAAAAGGAATATTCCCCTACCCAGGGATTGTTGATCTCACACACCTGTCGACTATCAAGATATAGTGACCAAATGCAGTCAAATAAACAGATGCTGGCAAATGCACATTTATATGACATGCAGGACTCCCATATATAAAGTTCATAAGAGCTTATACAACGTTCAGGATGAAAGATCAACAAGGAACAATGATTCCTTTGCATATGGCTTGTAACCTTTATTACCAATCCAATTATCAAGTGAGCTCTTAAACATAGTCAAACTATTGGATGGCATGTTATTCCATAATATAGCTATTCTGTTAATGCAAAATGTATATTTAAGTTTGGATTTACATATCTGAGTTTTAAATTTCATATTATTGCATCTTAAATTGCTGTTCTTGGAGACAATATCCATGTTAAATAGAGTTTTCAAAACAGTGTCATGAAGAATACTACATGCAGTTATTACCCTTCCTCAAATATATCTGTAACAAATGGAATTGAACTTTAAATGTATGCAGCTACTCTCATAATGAAGATCCATAATTGAAACAATTCTTTTAGTAAATTTTCTCTGTACATCTTCTAAAATATGTAATTGTGCTTGATAATGCATTTAAAATACAATGCTATATTCCAAAATGGGCCTTATATAAGATTTAAATACTAAAATCAAACAAGTCTCATCTCTTGTAGTTATGCACCAAAAAACGCGGCAAGGACACTGCTATTCCTTAAAATCTTTATTGCACATAAACACAAGATGAGCGCTTTCGGGACTTCTCCCTTCATCAGATAAAATTACAATAAAACAACCCCTTCTTTTAAACTAGTGCATATCCAATAGAATTCAGTAAAAAGCCGCCTATTTTGAAGGGTGGGCTTAATAGGTATCACATCATTCAAACCTAGTCTACGATTGGCCATAAGCTCAATGATCCATCTGGATTCTGCCAATGTAGCCATTGCCCTAGTTTTTATGTAGGGAAAACTAACCAGATGTTAAAGACAAGGATATTACAACACCTATCTAGCATTAGGAATGGGGATGTGCATAATGCTTTGAGCAGACATGTGATGGATAATGCAACACACAAATTCACTTTCAGGGCTATAGTAAACATAAGGCTTACCACTAGAGGGGGTGATCTGAAGCATTTGACAGAATTAGCAGAATCCAGATGGATCATTGAGCTTATGGCCAATCGTAGACCAGGTTTGAATGATGTGATACCTGTTAAGCCCACCCTTCAAAATAGGCGGGCTTTTTACTGAATCCTATTGGATATGCACTAGTTTAAAAGAAGGGGTTGTTTTATTGTAATTTTATCTGATGAAGGGAGAAGTCCCAAAGCTCATCTTGTGTTTATGTGCAATAAAGATTTTAAGGAATAGCAGTGTCCTTGCCACGTTTTTTGGTGCATATTTGATTTTGGAATCGTAGGCTGGACTTTGGTATAGTACTCAACTTTTTTGCTTTGATCTCTTGTAGTTAGTGATATTAAAATATAATCCTTTTTTCATGGCTTTGCATGACTTGTAAAGGAAAAAATTAGAAGTAATCAAAATTCCTAAATGCTTATACTAATCTACTTCCACTAGAGAGATAAATATATACTAATTTTTACCATTTTATTGGAAAAATACATAACGTTACATTTCCCTGTACTAAACAGTAGTCCAACAGATGTCCAACAGTTGCATATTTTAGTAGTTGCATATATGCATTCAAGGCTGCATAATATTTTTCTTTTTGCATTATGAAACCTATCTTGCAATTATTAGTGTATTTACAAAGCAAGAAATCACTGAACTTTGGAATAGTGGCAAATACCATATTAAAGAGTACAGGCCCAAACACAGAATTCTGAGAAATTTCTGAATAAACTAGTAACTACTCAGACACATACACATGGTGTTGGGACTTGTAATATTGTGTGTCATATTTCTGATAATGTGTTTTCTATGATGCTTCAGTTGAATTGTCAGTGAATTCTTTTTTTCATAGTGCTTATATTCTGCACTTAAAAGTCAGACACATAGACTACTTGTTTATAAACTTAAGTGAAGCTATATTTTCTTTCCAAAAAGGATGAACAGATCTTTGAATTTTCCAAACTTTTATTAGGTTTCCTTGAGGTTGCTTTAACTTGATTCAGCAGCTGCAAACATCGAAAAGCTAACACAACTTGGTGTAAATCCTTAGCTCATCAGGTGGGTGGCCAACTAGCTCACCGATAGGACCGACAAGATCAAAAAAGGTGCCTCCACCTCTGACAGCAGACCTGTCACTAGTGGTGTTCCCCACAGATCTGACCTGGGACCCCTACTGTTTGACATCTACTTCTCAGAAGTCCAAGCAAAGACAAAAGGCCTGCGGCTGACTAAGTTTACGGATGACTGTAAGTTGGGTGCTGTCACTGACTCCCCAAATTATGTTAACATACTGTAAGAGGGTCTCACAGCAACAAATGATTGGTACCGAAGTCATGGCCTTAAGTTAAATGCAAAAAAATGTATCATCATACCATTTGGCAAAAAACACGGCCCCTAATGATTACCACATCAACAGCAACTCCCTAAGTACACTGCCTGTGGTGAGAGACCTGAGTACTCATGTTGACAACAATCTCACATTCGACCATCATTGGTTTATCTCATAAGTAAAGGGATTGCATCCAGAAAAAAGGAGGTTATTACCTCTGTACTCCTCCCCCATTAGGCCAATAATTGAGTATAACGTTTGGTATGTACCTCTCCAAACACCTGCACCACAGAAATACTTCACAGAGAGAATCCATGGCCTCCAAAATCTGTCCTATGTGGACAGACACAAATCACTTTCACTCTAATCAGTATCATACAGACTGCTCAGAGGTGATCTGTGTTTCTCCTACAAGGCAATATCAGACCCTGCCTTACTAGAGATGCTCCATATCCATAAGTCTAACTCGTGCATTACCTGCTCAAAAGCCCTAAATCCAATATGCAACATCAACAAAACCTGCTGGAGAGACAAGTTTGTCTCCCAGAGGCTGCTCCTTCTCTTGAACAGACTTCCCGTACATGTCAAAAATAGTACCTCGCTGACACTGTTCAAGCACAACCTTGATGAATCAATGGGAAACCACAAATTTGTCCCATGGGTTCCATCTGTGTCCCTCATTGACAGGGGTGGCAGGTGCTGACTGAGGTTTCTTTTTTTGGGGATGAACTGTCAGCTAGGCTTGTAAGGCCTTAGGGCTATTAACCTAGTAACCTTCTATGATCCTATAAAAATACTCTTCTGTTCTTTGAAAACAAGAGTTTTATGAGTCTGCTTTTGAGGAGCTTTTCAATATTTAAAATCGTGTGTGTGTGTGTGTGTGTGTGTGTGTGTGTGTGTGTGTGTGTGTGTGTGTGTGTGTGTGTGTGTGTGTGTGCACGCCACATACAAATATACACATTTGGACTCGTTCATTCTGTTGCTCAAATTGTAAGGTCATTTCTTCAAGCATTTGGTTTATCGAACATTCATTTTATTGGTTGTGTGTGTATGCCTGTAAATGTTTGTAGGTTAGGTTTGTAGTCCCTCCTAGCCTTCTCCAACACCATAAACCATAATCGCAACAATAATAACATATCCTCTGCCCTCTTCTTGGATCTCTCCAAGGCATTTGATATGGTTGATCACCAACTTCTAATCCACACCCTGAAAACATTCTGTCTAGAAACTAAAGCTCTTCAATGGGTCCAATCTTATCTGAGTGGCAGACAGCAGGCTGTCCTTTGGCAAAACAAACTAGCTAACCTCCTACCCAACTCCCTTGGTATACCCCAGGTTCTATACTAGGGCCCCTTCTGTTCTCCATTTTCATCAATGACCTTTACACTGTTATCCCAAATGTCAGCTGTATCCAATACACTGATGACTCCACCCTGATCTGCTCAGCCACATCTCAGACAGAACTATGGTCAGCTACCCAAAACACCTTGAGCATAATAGAAAACTGGCTTTCTGGTCATCGTCTGATCTTAAATAAAAAAAAAACTGTAACTTTTCTCACCCACTCATAGGTCTACTGCATTTACCTTTACCATAAAATCCAATAATGGCACTATAATCTCCTCAGACACCTCTATAAAACTACTAGGTGTTATCATAGATAACAATCTTAAATTTGACCTGCGTCAAAACCATCAATAAAAAACTAGGGTCACTTTACAGGATAAAAGCCTTCTAAACCCCACCTGCTAGAATTGCCATAGCTCGCTCTCACCTACTTTCATCTCTTCTGTACACATCCCCTTTACTGTCTAATTTAAACAAGTCTGTCCTCAACAAACCCTTTATCTGCTACAACCACATTGCCAGATTTGCCACTGATCTCCCTTATAGGACACACCACTGTATCAATCTAAACCAGCTTGGGTGGCTAGAACTGCCCAGCTTGATCCAGTATAACCAACTGATTATGGCACATAAAATCCTTTACAATCCAGACAATACTCCTACACAAAAAAACATGATCACCCCCTATAACAATCCCAGACCTCTTTGATCTTCTAACAGACTGCTAGTTCAGACTATCAAAACTAATAACTCAGCCGGTGACTCTCTCTTTGCCAACTCTCCAGCTAGATCCT
The DNA here is from genome assembly GCF_019279795.1 of Protopterus annectens. NCBI lineage: Eukaryota > Metazoa > Chordata > Ceratodontiformes > Protopteridae > Protopterus > Protopterus annectens. The sequence goes on along the minus strand of NC_056733.1, from coordinate 1,178,501,183 downwards.
GGAACTCACTCCCAGCTGATATTACTTTACTTACCACCCTGAGTCAGTTTAAGATATGACTCAAACAATATTTGACACTAAACTGGCTATGTCAATGTATCAAACCAGACTAACTTTCCTCTACTATGAGTTAATGATTATAATATAGCTGAGTTGTGTTACTTAATCTGGATTTACACCCGGGATTATCTCTAACCTTGGAATTTGTATAACTTGTTAAGTATGTAACCACTGTATATATTGTATCTGTAAATCTTACACCCAGGATTATCTCTAACCTTGGAAATCTCTGATGCCCCCACTTGTAAAAATGTTTCTTATCCACAAAATGACCTGCTGCCTGACAACCATCTACTTGTTTCATGGGGAAAACATGATCAAAGTAAAAAATGAAAAGCAAACAAGAAATAAACTCAAGATACATTGCTTAAAAGGATTACTGTACAGGTAATGGACCACACGATTGGCATTCTGTTTAGTTTACGGGTAAAGCCTGCAGAGATGACGAAGTCTCCAAGTGTAATGAGCTTCTTAAAATAATGTAATCCTGTCCTTTATTACAAATACTGTCATATGCATTTCAATAACCAAGGCTTATACATTATTTAGTTAAGTATTCTCTACATGGCAACAACAGAAAGGCTTTCAATGTTGGCAATTTTTAACAGTATCCTTATTAAAGCTTACTTGCATCTTACGATCTCAGCCAAGCTTATCTGATGGTCATTAAAGTATTGCTACTTAAACACATAGCAACAGGCACTTTGAGTAATAAGCATAAATCAACAGTACAAAAAATATGACAGAAACCAGACCATTCTGCAAAAATCAAGGACAGATGAAAAGCCACTCTAGTACTTGTGTCTACCTTGGATGGGGGGGATACTCTGCACATTTATACTGCATAACTACTCCTTGCCTTGCTTCGACACATCCAGTGTCACTACATGGGGTAGTGGGGTGCAACAAGTGTGTCACAATTTCAAATGTCTCTGGCTGACTGTGATGGCCCTGACACATCTGTCATACCTCTCAACCTCAGAGCAAGAAATCTGGACAAAGCCATACAAAGAAGTGGGACAAAGGCCCAAAAATAAGGACAGTTTTTAAATATTGCTCTTATAAACTTAGAAAGATAATAGAATAGGTCTTGCATTAGTATGAATTTTCTGAATGGTATGAAATCTGAAACTCAAATGTCTGTCATTATTTTCTAAATTCAGTCTTTAATGATGTGCCACTAATTTGCCAAAAAAAACACAATTTTATGAAAAATGGACCAAAAATGTGATGTAAAAATATAAAATAGCCACACAATACAGCTGGGAACCTGTCAAAGGGGCACTTTAATATTAGTACTGCTAACTTGAGCAGCTGACAAAATAAAAGAATCTACATGCATTTCTGAAATAAAAGTAATCTATAACTCTGATTATTACAGTTATTTCATAACTGTAAACCCTCCATGTTTTCTTCCAAAATTGCTATTTTGCGGACGGATTATTAGGGGGAAGAGCAACATTTTGAGCCAAAATCAGGGACAGTTGATAGGTTTTGCTATGCCTAATTCTACAAAGCAATTTATTTGCATGTACCTCTCAACCTGTTAATGCAATAAATCTGGACAAGGCCAAATATATTGGGGGAACATATAAACAGTACTAAAAATTACTCTTGTATAAACTGAGACAATTGATAGAACAACAGGTCTTACATTAGCATGCATTTTTCTGAAGGTTATGAAGTCTGAAACTCAGTGTGTCATTATTTAATGACTTAATTCCTAAATGATTTGCCAGAAAACCACAAATGTTATGAGGAACAAACCAAAAATAAGAAGCAAAAATCTATTCATTCTTTGAAAATCTGGACAGTTGGGAGGTATAGTTCAGCTGGGGCTGTCTTTAGGTTTGCTGCCCTTCCTCCTCACAAAATCATGGTCGAATGGAGCCTCCCCCTGCAGCCATTCCAATGATCCATTACTTGGCTATTTCACTCTATTTACCATAAACACTAATGTGCATACTGATTTACTTCATGATGATTTGGACTTCATTCGAAAGTTTTATTTTGCATTTTACAGCACAAACACTAAGACATCTGCTAAACAAACTTAGCATTAAAACTTCTCTGCCCTTGAAATTCACGTTCATTGAAACAGCACTGAAACCCACATTCAAAGAAAATACTTTTTACCAGTGGCAGATAAAGATTAATTCTGGGCTGATTTCAAATCATAGGCCCCTTGCATATGAAACATACATGTGCTCTTTGATACACCTTCCTATTGTTTTGAACATTTTTCCAGTAAACAATGAAACAAAATGCATGCACCCATAATGACAAACTGCCCAGTTCAGAACATTTCCATCATAAAAGTCTACTCAAACTTCGACAGTCCACCATTATCAGTAATTATGCACAATTCTACAGTCCACCATTATCAGTAAATATGCACAGTTCTACAGTCCACCATTATCAGTTAATATCCACAATCTCTGAAGTAAAAAAGTCATCTAAATAATTCCACATTAGATAAATCTGTAACTAATGAAGAGGTTGCTGCTAGCAAACACCTTTATATTTCATGGTTTCATCGAAAAATAAAGTGTCTGATGCCCCTGAGGAATAAATTGCCTATATTACATTAAAAATTATAAGCTAGTAATATTGCAGTAGGAAATGGATGTCAGACTGATAACAGGCTCATAGTTAGTATCTTAACTTTTTCAGTACGGCAGCATTCACCCTTGTGGGAGTAGAACCAACAACCTTCTGCATCAAAAGCAAGTACACAACCTGTTGTGCTATTAACAATGCAAGCTGACTTAGCATAAGCAGCACTAAACTTCTCTTCCCCTGCAGCTCTCAGCTCCTTGTAAAATCTACTCAATACTGCATCTCAACTTCACAGAACAAGAAATCTGGAAAAAGCCAAATTTATTGGGGGGGGGGGGGTCAAAAGCCCAAAAACAGGGACACATTAAACATTTCTTGTATAATCTTGGAAAGTTGCTAGAATAAAATGCTGTGTTACCACCATACATTTTACTGCCAAGGTCCCTGTGCAAAAGAGTCAGAGCAACATACCACTATGCCAAATCAGCTGCTTTGTGAAAGAAAAATGCTGTGTTACCACCATACATTTTACTACCAATGTCCCTGTGCAAAACAGTCAGAGCAACATGCCACTACACCAAATCAGCTGCTTTGTGAAAGAGAGGAAGACTGAAACATTTAATGAATTCAGTTCTCACCATAGCTGTCAACCTCTAAGCACAAAACACCTGGACAAAGACAATAATGGGGTAATACAGTCCCAAAAATAAGGACAAATTTCAAATATTCATCTTATAAACTTGCTAGAATAAAAGGTTGTGTTACTATGTATTTTCTGAAGAATATGAAGTCTGAAATTCAAATGCATGTCAATTTTACTTCTGACGGAATAAAAACAATTTTCAGCAGAGGCCCAGGGAGAAATACTGCAGACACATGTCTTTGTAAAATGGCAGGTCACCAAAGCAAATCCACACAAACAGAGGGATGAAATGCAGACTCCACACAGAAGGCACCCCAGCCAGGAATCAAACCCAAAATCCTATAGCTGCGAGGCAACAATGCTACCACTGCACCATCAAATATGTAAGGAGTTGCACATTCAGAAACCTGAAGTCTGAAATTCAAATGCCTGTCAATTTTATTTAACATTTGTTAATCAAGACAGTCTGACTTGGAACAAAAACAATTTTCAGCAGAGGCCCAGGAAGAAATAATGCAGACATGTCTTTGTAACATGGGAGGACACAAAATCAAACCCACACAAACACAGGAAGAAGATGCAGACCCCACACAGACGGCACCACAGCCAAGAATCAAACCTGAGAACTTGCAGCTGTGAGGCAACAATGCTACCACTGCATCATCAAATAGTAAGGATTACAACATTTAGAAACCACAGATATTATGAGGAACAGATCAGATCAAATATGAGGCAAAAATCTGCAATTTTTTTACAAATGGTAGTGGGTAGGGAATTCAGGTCCTTAACACCTGCATACAAGGTACAGGGTTCAAGCCTGAGGTATTCCCTACCACACCACCATGAGTTTGTTCTAGCCACCAGTATATAGCAACTGGGGTATACACACACACACACACACACTCTTACCTGGAGTGATGTAGATCCCTTTGTGCCATTAAATCCATAGCTGTTAGAGTACTACAAACCTGCCCCCGCATTACGTCCATTGGAGCATCAAATCCACCATGCGAGATGTTCTTCCCCCGATGAGACTCCAGCCTGCCGATGTTGCAGTCCGAGTCCTATCCGTTTCCAGTGACAGTCTATGCAGTTAGACTTCTGAGATCTCTGCTCTTCAATGTTTCCTAATCTGGACTGCTGCTGAAACAGTCTGCGCATGCTCCAGACTGTCTCAGCAGCAATCCAGACTAGTGCACATGCGCGAAAGTCTGCGATTTTTTAATTTTCTTTTTTATCCTTTATTTTTTCTTCTTTACAGCTGGGGGGGGGCTGCAGTCCGGCAGTCCAATAGCATGGGCCGCCCCTGCGTTCTAGTCTTATACATCAGCATACCCCAATGAACAGCACCAGGAAATGTAAACAGCTTTAAAAGCAACACAAAAAAGGCAAAGTGAAGTGTTACAGCTTTTAAAATTGGTACACACTAAGCTTCTGACTGCTGTCTGTGCAGCAGGACTAAGTGTATTACAGTTTACAAAGCTGTAAAGCATGTTGTCTACACTTTTTCTCAGACTTGACTGCAGCAGTTGAACTATATGTACTAAAATGATTTATGGCTGGTGATCATACTATTTATTTGTTCTCAAAATGTATTTAAGAAACTCACATCCTAAGTGTTGTTCCTGAGGTGAATTTCTTAAATATGATTCTTGAGTGCATTAACAAACTGGTAATGACTGGCAACCGGATCAAAATCCTCTACTTATATCCTGTGTTCTTTGATCTCTTGTCGAACAGCAAATCTAATAGGCTATCCAATACTTACTCTAAAGACATGTTTCCAGTGAAGCATCAGTACCTCCTACTGGCATGACATGTTCATGACCAGTGAAAACCTCATCTAATGAACAGGCTACCCATCTTATCAAACATAACAAACCCCAATCCACTTTAACAGTACTCTAGAGAACTGAAAAGGAAAACATAAACTTATGCCTGGGATTTGTGGCACTAAACTTCTTGCATGATATATATATATATATATATATATATATATATATATATATATATATACCTACTCACTTTAGTCGGGCAGCCCATATATTGACCTCAGAAACATCGACCGCAAAAGGATGACAAACTAAATGTCTACACATTACTACACATGCACTGAGAAAAAACATTGGCACATGCAATTTTCCCAAACAAAAATAAATAAATAAATAACATTGATTTTTGCAGGTAGGCAATCCCCCATTCACCCCCTCCCCACATCCCCTGCTTATCATTTATGCTAACTCCAAGATCACACAGTCCCCAGAGAAAAGGAATATTCCCCTACCCAGGGATTGTTGATCTCACACACCTGTCGACTATCAAGATATAGTGACCAAATGCAGTCAAATAAACAGATGCTGGCAAATGCACATTTATATGACATGCAGGACTCCCATATATAAAGTTCATAAGAGCTTATACAACGTTCAGGATGAAAGATCAACAAGGAACAATGATTCCTTTGCATATGGCTTGTAACCTTTATTACCAATCCAATTATCAAGTGAGCTCTTAAACATAGTCAAACTATTGGATGACATGTTATTCCATAATATAGCTATTCTGTTAATGCAAAATGTATATTTAAGTTTGGATTTACATATCTGAGTTTTAAATTTCATATTATTGCATCTTAAATTGCTGTTCTTGGAGACAATATCCATGTTAAATAGAGTTTTCAAAACAGTGTCATGAAGAATACTACATGCAGTTATTACCCTTCCTCAAATATATCTGTAACAAATGGAATTGAACTTTAAATGTATGCAGCTACTCTCATAATGAAGATCCATAATTGAAACAATTCTTTTAGTAAATTTTCTCTGTACATCTTCTAAAATATGTAATTGTGCTTGATAATGCATTTAAAATACAATGCTATATTCCAAAATGGGCCTTATATAAGATTTAAATACTAAAATCAAACAAGTCTCATCTCTTGTAGTTATGCACCAAAAAACGCGGCAAGGACACTGCTATTCCTTAAAATCTTTATTGCACATAAACACAAGATGAGCGCTTTCGGGACTTCTCCCTTCATCAGATAAAATTACAATAAAACAACCCCTTCTTTTAAACTAGTGCATATCCAATAGGATTCAGTAAAAAGCCCGCCTATTTTGAAGGGTGGGCTTAATAGGTATCACATCATTCAAACCTAGTCTACGATTGGCCATAAGCTCAATGATCCATCTGGATTCTGCCAATGTAGCCATTGCCCTAGTTTTTATGTAGGGAAAACTAACCAGATGTTAAAGACAAGGATATTACAACACCTATCTAGCATTAGGAATGGGGATGTGCATAATGCTTTGAGCAGACATGTGATGGATAATGCAACACACAAATTCACTTTCAGGGCTATAGTAAACATAAGGCTTACCACTAGAGGGGGTGATCTGAAGCATTTGACAGAATTAGCAGAATCCAGATGGATCATTGAGCTTATGGCCAATCGTAGACCAGGTTTGAATGATGTGATACCTGTTAAGCCCACCCTTCAAAATAGGCGGGCTTTTTACTGAATCCTATTGGATATGCACTAGTTTAAAAGAAGGGGTTGTTTTATTGTAATTTTATCTGATGAAGGAGAAGTCCAAAGCTCATCTTGTGTTTATGTGCAATAAAGATTTTAAGGAATAGCAGTGTCCTTGCCACGTTTTTTGGTGCATATTTGATTTTGGAATCATAGGCTGGACTTTGGTATAGTACTCAACTTTTTTGCTTTGATCTCTTGTAGTTAGTGATATTAAAATATAATCCTTTTTTCATGGCTTTGCATGACTTGTAAAGGAAAAAATTAGAAGTAATCAAAATTCCTAAATGCTTATACTAATCTACTTCCACTAGAGAGATAAATATATACTAATTTTTACCATTTTATTGGAAAAATACATAACGTTACATTTCCCTGTACTAAACAGTAGTCCAACAGATGTCCAACAGTTGCATATTTTAGTAGTTGCATATATGCATTCAAGGCTGCATAATATTTTTCTTTTGCATTATGAAACCTATCTTGCAATTATTAGTGTATTTACAAAGCAAGAAATCACTGAACTTTGGAATAGTGGCAAATACCATATTAAAGAGTACAGGCCCAAACACAGAATTCTGAGAAATTTCTGAATAAACTAGTAACTACTCAGACACATACACATGGTGTTGGGACTTGTAATATTGTGTGTCATATTTCTGATAATGTGTTTTCTATGATGCTTCAGTTGAATTGTCAGTGAATTCTTTTTTTCATAGTGCTTATATTCTGCACTTAAAAGTCAGACACATAGACTACTTGTTTATAAACTTAAGTGAAGCTATATTTTCTTTCCAAAAAGGATGAACAGATCTTTGAATTTTCCAAACTTTTATTAGGTTTCCTTGAGGTTGCTTTAACTTGATTCAGCAGCTGCAAACATCGAAAAGCTAACACAACTTGGTGTAAATCCTTAGCTCATCAGGTGGGTGGCCAACTAGCTCACCGATAGGACCCACAAGATCAAAAAAGGTGCCTCCACCTCTGACAGCAGACCTGTCACTAGTGGTGTTCCCCACAGATCTGACCTGGGACCCCTACTGTTTGACATCTACTTCTCAGAAGTCCAAGCAAAGACAAAAGGCCTGCGGCTGACTAAGTTTACGGATGACTGTAAGTTGGGTGCTGTCACTGACTCCCCAAATTATGTTAACATACTGTAAGAGGGTCTCACAGCAACAAATGATTGGTACCGAAGTCATGGCCTTAAGTTAAATGCAAAAAAATGTATCATCATACCATTTGGCAAAAAACACGGCCCCTAATGATTACCACATCAACAGCAACTCCCTAAGTACACTGCCTGTGGTGAGAGACCTGAGTACTCATGTTGACAACAATCTCACATTCGACCATCATTGGTTTATCTCATAAGTAAAGGGATTGCATCCAGAAAAAAGGAGGTTATTACCTCTCTGTACTCCTCCCCCATTAGGCCAATAATTGAGTATAACGTTTGGTATGTACCTCTCCAAACACCTGCACCACAGAAATACTTCACAGAGAGAATCCATGGCCTCCAAAATCTGTCCTATGTGGACAGACACAAATCACTTTCACTCTAATCAGTATCATACAGACTGCTCAGAGGTGATCTGTGTTTCTCCTACAAGGCAATATCAGACCCTGCCTTACTAGAGATGCTCCATATCCATAAGTCTAACTCGTCGTGCATTACCTGCTCAAAAGCCCTAAATCCAATATGCAACATCAACAAAACCTGCTGGAGAGACAAGTTTGTCTCCCAGAGGCTGCTCCTTCTCTTGAACAGACTTCCCGTACATGTCAAAAATAGTACCTCGCTGACACTGTTCAAGCACAACCTTGATGAATCAATGGGAAACCACAAATTTGTCCCATGGGTTCCATCTGTGTCCCTCATTGACAGGGGTGGCAGGTGCTGACTGAGGTTTCTTTTTTTGGGGATGAACTGTCAGCTAGGCTTGTAAGGCCTTAGGGCTATTAACCTAGTAACCTTCTATGATCCTATAAAAATACTCTTCTGTTCTTTGAAAACAAGAGTTTTATGAGTCTGCTTTTGAGGAGCTTTTCAATATTTAAAATCGTGTGTGTGTGTGTGTGTGTGTGTGTGTGTGTGTGTGTGTGTGTGTGTGTGTGTGTGTGTGTGTGTGCACGCGCACATACAAATATACACATTTGGACTCGTTCATTCTGTTGCTCAAATTGTAAGGTCATTTCTTCAAGCATTTGGTTTATCGAACATTCATTTTATTGGTTGTGTGTGTATGCCTGTAAATGTTTGTAGGTTAGGGTTTGTAGTCCCTCCTAGCCTTCTCCAACACCATAAACCATAATCGCAACAATAATAACATATCCTCTGCCCTCTTCTTGGATCTCTCCAAGGCATTTGATATGGTTGATCACCAACTTCTAATCCACACCCTGAAAACATTCTGTCTAGAAACTAAAGCTCTTCAATGGGTCCAATCTTATCTGAGTGGCAGACAGCAGGCTGTCCTTTGGCAAAACAAACTAGCTAACCTCCTACCCAACTCCCTTGGTATACCCCAGGTTCTATACTAGGGCCCCTTCTGTTCTCCATTTTCATCAATGACCTTTACACTGTTATCCCAAATGTCAGCTGTATCCAATACACTGATGACTCCACCCTGATCTGCTCAGCCACATCTCAGACAGAACTATGGTCAGCTACCCAAAACACCTTGAGCATAATAGAAAACTGGCTTTCTGGTCATCGTCTGATCTTAAATAAAAAAAAAACTGTAACTTTTCTCACCCACTCATAGGTCTACTGCATTTACCTTTACCATAAAATCCAATAATGGCACTATAATCTCCTCAGACACCTCTATAAAACTACTAGGTGTTATCATAGATAACAATCTTAAATTTGACCTGCGTCAAAACCATCAATAAAAAACTAGGGTCACTTTACAGGATAAAAGCCTTCTAAACCCCACCTGCTAGAATTGCCATAGCTCGCTCTCACCTACTTTCATCTCTTCTGTACACATCCCCTTTACTGTCTAATTTAAACAAGTCTGTCCTCAACAAACCCTTTATCTGCTACAACCACATTGCCAGATTTGCCACTGATCTCCCTTATAGGACACACCACTGTATCAATCTAAACCAGCTTGGGTGGCTAGAACTGCCCAGCTTGATCCAGTATAACCAACTGATTATGGCACATAAAATCCTTTACAATCCAGACAATACTCCTACACAAAAAAACATGATCACCCCTATAACAATCCCAGACCTCTTTGATCTTCTAACAGACTGCTAGTTCAGACTATCAAAACTAATAACTCAGCCGGTGACTCTCTCTTTGCCAACTCTCCAGCTAGATCCTGGAACTCACTCCCAGCTGATATTACTTTACTTACCACCCTGAGTCAGTTTAAGATATGACTCAAACAATATTTGACACTAAACTGGCTATGTCAATGTATCAAACCAGACTAACTTTCCTCTACTATGAGTTAATGATTATAATATAGCTGAGTTGTGTTACTTAATCTGGATTTACACCCGGGATTATCTCTAACCTTGGAATTTGTATAACTTGTTAAGTATGTAACCACTGTATATATTGTATCTGTAAATCTTACACCCAGGATTATCTCTAACCTTGGAATTTGTATAACTTAAGTATGTAACCACTGTATATATTGTATCTGTAATCTTACACCCAGGATTATCTCTAACCCTGGAATTTGTATAACTTGTTAAGTATGTAACCACTGTATTTATTGTATCTGTAATCTTAACTGCTTTTCTTGGAGCTTTTCTCCCGAGCCTCTGCTGAAAATGGACATGAATCCAGTCAGACTAACCCAGTCAACAAATGTAAAATAAATAAATAAATGTACGGGTGATGGAGGGGATTTATTTAACGGTGTGTATGTATGCATGAGTGTGTGTGGCTGTGTGTGTGTGTGTGTGTGTGTGTGTGTGTGTGTGTGTGTGTGTGTGTGTGTGTGTGTGTGTGTGTGCTCTCAGCCTGTCTTGTTTAGTGGTAGTCAACACGAATACAGCGTACTCCACCAAACCTCCAAGATCAAAACTCTGCTCCACTAGTAAATAGGTGCTTTTATGTGTGTATCTCTTTAAATTCATTCACTGTTTTTGGTGCCTTTTCATGTTTAAAAAGAAAGTGAAGTGGGTGTATGATTAGTTTCTCATGAGGTTCATACTTTACTGAATGAAAGAGTTTAAACTTTTAATAAAATTAAGGTTTGTGACTACTGGAGCATCTTGTTGTTTAGTGGTAGTGTTATAGAAAGGGTTTTTACAAGGTAAGGTGTAGGGTTAGGGTTAGCACATATTACTAAAATGGGTGGGGAGGTTTTTAATGTAAGGTATAGAGTTAGGGTTAGGTGCAGGAACAGGCCTAGGGTTAGCATGTACTATTAAGGTGGTTAAAGGGGAGGCTAAGCCCTCCTGCACCACCTTAATAATATGCACCAACTCCACACCTTACCTAACAATACCATTAATCAGACACATTAGAGGCTGGTGTCATGTAGGTGTTATAGTGTAAAGATCTTAAAGGAAGTTGCTTTCTTTTTGCAATCTTAGCTAAGTTCAGTGTTTTGAGTGTTCAGTAGTGTGATTCATTACTGTCTGGTGTCTGATGTTTTGGGATATTGCGATAATATGATACATTATGTGTGTATATGTATGTAGAATATATATATATATATATATATATATATATATATATATATATATATATATATATATATAGAGAGAGAGAGAGAGAGACATACCTCCCAAACTATTTGCACAAGAAATCTGGACGAAGCCTAAAATAATGGGGGGACAAAGGCCCCAAAATAAAAACAAATGCTAAATATTGTTCTTATAATGTAAAAAGTTGATAGAATAACAGGATCTGTGTTAGCATACATTTTCTGAAGATTATGAAATCTGAAAGTCAAATATATACCATTATTTAGTGACTTCAGTCCTCAGTGATTTGCCAGAAAAATACAAATTTTATGAGGAACAGACTGAAAATATGAGGCAAAAATCCTGACATTTTGTGAAAATCTGAACAGCTGACAGGTATGTGTAGACATATTAAATGGCAATCATTACAAAACATACAAAAAACTATTGAGGTTGTTAATGTTGCTAGGATGTTAGAATTAAGTTAATTTACAAAGCCACCAAATTATCTAATATCAATGTTTTTTAACCACAATACCAAAAGAAGCCATTATTATATAGCAGTCTTTCAGGTAAGATATGAGGAAAATTCAACTTCTCATTGTCTACCATCATGCCCGTTGGCTATACTTCACACAGGAGCTCTTCAATACACGTCCACTATGAAATGTATCTACCTAATGTTAGCCCACCATCCTGCAATTGAAAACATACATTACCAGTTCTGCTGGATCCACAATGTTTAAATCTCCACTGATAAAAGTCAATTTTAATGTGGTGGAATAATGGAATGAGAACTTGAAACTATGTTGCCAGCACACTTTAATAATGGAACAGAAGAATTGTCATTCTTATGTTAATTTTACACAGTAGCAGTTGTCAATCCTAAAAGAACTGCCTCAGTAACTCAAGGGATCTTTTACATATGCACAGAATTTTGTTTTCCTCATGGAAGTTAAAGAAATGGGTAATGATGACTCCTGGATGCTTTCCTATAATGGAAGATCTCCCTAATGGTACATACTGCAATCTGTCACATATGGCATTTGCAGATTCTAGCATTTCCAACAACTCTTCTAGTCAACAGAGAACACACAGTTTTGGACCTCAGTCTTTTCTGGAAGGTTAAAATCTCAAAAGTCGATTTAAGAGGACCTGTTTTCTTCATCATCTAGCTGCTTCATTGGTGAGCATTCTGCTAGAAGAAGAATTCTACCCACTGTTCCACCTCATGCACTCGTCCACCTACATCCATTATCAACAGATCTAGACAGTTCAGATTCATTCTCTGCAATAGCTGCTTTGATTTTAGCAAACTGGCAATCTGCAAAGGACAGGAAATCTGTGGTGTTATTTTAAGTCACTGGTTGCATCTATTGCGTTTCCTCGAACCTTTTTAGTGGAAATGAATTTGAGTTGAAGATGAAGAATGAGCAGACCCCATGGCCAGGAGGTCTGGCTTGGATATTGGCTGAGTGCATGAGGCTACACCATTACTCTAATTCTACCCACAAAAACAGGTCATCATTTAAATTCCAAGCTTTGTTGAATTGATTTCTCATAGGCTATCTAACGTAGTCTGACAATCAAAATAAGTACTTGCATGCAAGTGTGTGTGTGTGTTTGTGTGTGTGTGTGTGTGTGTGTGTGTGTGTGTGTGTGTGTGTGTGTGTGTGTGTGTGTGCGTGTGTGTGTGTGTGTGTGTGTGTACATATGGGTCTACTTGTATTTACCAAAAGGCCAAAATACCGATGACCACAACGCAGAGATGAAAATCATGAAATACGGAATCACAAATCAGGTAAGTATGTATAGGGCAAGTGAATACTTGCCAAAACAACAGTAACTAACAATGCACCATCTAAAACCCACCTAGGTGGGGGCCTACACACCCCACACCCCCTAATTATATATGCCAACTCTGGATTGCACTACAACAGAGAAATGGCATAATTCCCCCATCAGATAAGTATTCATTTGTCCTGTGCATACTTACCTGAGTCATATATATGTCTCCTGAATTTGGATGACACAGCAAAATATCTACAGCTGTTTAATCAACCACAGTTGGTTGACATATGCAGATTGCTGACAGATGTGTTAGATCAACAATCATATTTTTCCCCCGGGATTTTGTAATCTCGGAGTTAGTATGTATAATTAGCAGGGGATGAGGGGTTACAACGGGGGTCTTGCTGCCCTGCAAAACAAGAAGTTATTTGTTTTTTGTTTTTGTATGCAGCAAGGATTTTTCTCATGCACTTGCAGTTGGTTGACATTTTTGCCATCAACTTTTTGTTGTGTCGACCCGGGTAAGTAATCCTATAAATGTGTGTACATATATATATATATATATATATATATATATATATATATATGTATGTATATATAAAACCAAAATGAACAGCAGGGTCACCAAATAAATGATTCTAAATATTTAATTTCATTTAAGTATTTGATTTGTTTGTACTTTGTTTTATTCTTTATTAAATTTAGACTTTATATTCAGGTTTTAAAGATTTTATCCTTTAGATATGTGTGTGTATGTGTGTGTGTGTGTGTGTGTGTGTGTGTGTGTGTGTGTGTGTGTGTGTGTGTGTGTGTGTGTGTATGTAAAATATATATATATATATATATATATATATATATATATATATATATATATATATATATATATATATATATATATATATATACATATATATATATATGCATACATATATATATATATATATATATATATATATATATATATATATATATATATGCGTACACATATATATATATATATATATATATACATATATATATATATATATATATATATATATATATATATATATATATATATATATATATATATATATATATATATATGTGCATACATACATACACACACACACATTTTATATATATATATATATATATATATATATATTACTTACATAGATATAGATGTATCATATCTGATGCAGTGTGTCTGTGCTACTCTTTTTAGTTAATCCTTGCTGCTGAAGCTCACCAGGGCTAGTATCTTTTTACCTTTCCTGATAACTATATTTTCAGCACAAATACTGCTTTCCTTATTACTTCTTTTGCCTTTTTTTCAGTACAGTTTATAACTTTGCAACAAATTTCATCAGGCTTTTAGAACACAAGAGCAGTGAATTTCTGCCTTAGGGTATAACTTTTAGAAGTTGCATCTCCAATTTTTCCAAAGCTTGATGGAAAATGATAACCTGATGTGCAGAAAATCAGTTTCCAGCAGAATTCCACTTTTCCATCTAGAAGCTGTTTAGCTTTGTGCTTGGTTCAAATACTATAATATAAAAGACCTGGCTTGTAGATATTCTGTTCTCTATTCAGTTCTCCCAATGCCTCTGACTGATTAAAACATCTGAGATGTGAAGTGTCCAACCTCTGGCACCACGCTCACATCCTTACACATTCCAAAACATTTTCTGAAAAAAATAGGTTAAAAAGCATAGTCTGAACACAAATATCTTCTAAACAGTGCATGCTAATGTGCAATACAAACAGCACGGTTACCAGTACAAAGTTTTCTTTACAGTCATAATACCCAGTGTATTCACAATCATTATATCGGTACTGTAATATAGTATAATGCACACAAGCCCAAATTATACTTTTCTTTATTGTTTCACAAACATCTTATAAGCACTACAACCTCAACATACAGTGCCACAGAACTTTCGCTTTCATGCATCTAAGCTAGAACTTTAAAAATATGGCAAAATTTCATTGATGGCTATTTACGTATTCAGATATTTGCAGACATATGAAAAATATGCTTATTTAAATAATTAAAAATATAAGTAGCACTAAATATCGCTCAAGATGTACAGTTTACAGAGCAAATATCAAAGACTGCTTTCATCAACATCATCTAAGGTTTCAGCTGATGTCATGAAATGGTTTATAAGTCACTTGGTTTTGGAAATGCAAATGTACACATAGAATACTGGATATATTCATAATTACTAGCAAATAACTAGTAGCCGGCCCAGTGCAGTATATTAATGATGTCAGTCAATGTATTTTTCTGTCTACAACCATGACATTTCACACCATGCCAGTCTCTCAGTTGTGAAAATATGACTGTAAATATGAAAACATGAACAGCAGTTGAAAAACAGTGATAAAATCTTTATTGTAGGTCATTGCATTTTAACAATCTTGGTATCACTTTGCTACCTACACCCTGCCTTTTCTTGTACTGCCTATTATTAAATAGCAAATCACTTACTTAAGGAAGCCAGCCCCTAAAAATGTGAGGACACCACACAAAAAAATAATATATGGTTGAAAAAGCTAACTTCAAACTTTGCATTGCAATTTTATCAGCACTTATTATAGCATACAGTTCCCAATCTGCTTGTCTTCCAGCCCCATTCCCAATGTATTAGTCAAAGCAACAATAAAAAATACCTCTGTGAACAGAAATAATTTTTTTTACAAAATTTACCACTACTGGCCTTAGCACCAATGCTGTGCCTTCCAACTTCTTTCAAAGAATGCTCTTTTTTCATTAATACTGATTAGCAGAGTGTTCCCATCTCACTATTTTTATCAACCTCTATACTGTACAAGTACCATAGTTCTCTTTTAATTTCACAATAACTTCTATCTGGTACACTGCTGAAATTTACTGAGTTTTAAGCCCAGATTAAATTTGCATATACAAAACTAATTCTAGTCTGATGGTTTGTGCAGAGGACGAAAAGCTCTGAGCTGCTAATAAGCTGCTTCCACCCAGGACACAGCATTTAATTCCTTCCTCCTTCATTTACTGTGTGACTCTGAACAAGTCACTTAACCAGATAATGCTCCAAGGCCACCCCTGAAAAGGGATAGCTGTATCTAGTAGGCTTACCTGTTCAACAAAAAGCTAAGATAAAAAAAAACAATCCTAGTTCGTTTTTCTACAGCATTATTTTTCGCTGTTTTAGCATGCAACATTCTGACTTGCAGCAATGAGCACCTCCAGCTACTTCTTAAGGTTCAGATGGGAATATGCTGTGCAATTAGTAGCTTTGAATTTGTTTTTATATGCTACATACTGCAAAACCTTTGTCATATTGAGAAAGCTCACAATTGCTCGGGCTACTTCTCTTACAACATAGTTCATAAGATTTGTGTTACGGCAGTACTTTTCAAGATATATTTTCATGAAGGAACATTAATAAATTCAGTATGCAATTTCAACAGATACAACTTTGTTATTTATTTATTTATTTCCATTTGTTGACCAGGATAGTCCTGCTGAGCAAAATTCCTTTTCAGAGGAAGCCCAGGAAGAAAATCTCAGCATGTACGTATTAAAACAAACATAAAATATTAAAAATATACCCTGCAATTCATATTAAAACATAAAAATTAGAAAAATAGCATGTGATTACAATTTTAAAACTATCCAATGTGGGTTTGAAAAACACAAATGTTTCTAAAAGCATATGCATATGCATGAACAGGAGAAAAGAATCAAATAACACACATACATACGATATGTACAAAAATAGGGCGCATACATTCACATGGTGGCCATACACAAGGAGAAAAGAAAAGGCCTGTACTTATGTGATGAAGTAGTAGGAGTATCCAGGTGTAGAGCAACAGCACAACCAACAGTTGGACAGGTATTGTTTGAGAATGGCTTTAAAGGATTTCAGGTTTTGTAGATTTTGGGATTTAGTTGTAATGTTGTTCCACAGTTTAGTGACATAACTTATGCAAAGTGAGTCACCAGCTATACTTTTAGAGTTAGTAGGAATCTGGAGACATTTATTTCCTGACTGCAGTTCCCTTGCAAGTTAGTAGTGCTGGAGAATGTTGTTTAAATATGGAAAAATTTCTGAGTTTATAAATTAAGTTGTGTGCAGTAACAAGTTGTGTGCAGGAGGCAAATTGTGGAAGCTCAATCCAGTGTAACTGTTTAAAGGCAACAGAGTGATGAGTTCTGGGTGGAAAGTTAGTTGTGACTGTAACTATCTTGTTACAGCAGCATCCAGTTTCTAGTTTCTTTATACAAGTAGAATGCAGGTTAGTATGAATAGGAACTGCATAAAGAAGTGATGGGAGAAGATAGGAAAAAGTTATGGTTTTCCTAGCAGATTCTGAGAGATATGAACTAGCTCAACAAGATGCACCAAATGTTGGTGTGTTTTTTTAATGTCTTGAGAATTGTTCTTTCGGCTTTTCCCGGTTAGGGGTTCACAGCGGAACTCTGGTCCACTAATGATTGGCAGTAGATTTTTAAGGTGCAGAGGTGCCAGCCCGACACCCAACCTTCAACGAAGGTATGCCCATTCACGCATGTCTTTCGAACGCCACTTGACTGTGGAGAGGACATGCAGACTCCACACAGAAGGCGCTCCAGCCGAAAATCGAATGGCAGAACCTCTTGCTGTGAGGCAACAACACTACCACTGCATCACCGTGGCTTTTTAATGTCTTGAGAATATGTTGCTCAAATCTTACATTTCATTCTGTAGTAACACCCAGCAATTTAGTCTGTGATACTATTTCTATTTTAGTGTTGCCCTCTGATATAATGCTAAAGCTTTGTTTTTGGCTCTGGTAATGATTTTGGTAAGAATAGCATTAAGTTGGTTTTGTTTTCATTTCAGAATAGGTTGGACATGTGTAACCATGACAAAGTAGATACTACTGACTCTTGAGTGACCCTTATGTGCTCAGCTCTTAACATAATGTACATTATGTTAAGAGCTGAGCACATAAGGGTAGAGGTATCTTCATATTGCACTATGCTTGCATTTTTGGTTCCAGTCTGGAGATCATTTATCAAGATGTTAAACAGTAATGGGCTTAGGACTGATCCTTGAGGAACACCAACAAGGAGAAATGCCATTTTACAGCATGCTGCCTATTTGCTAGGTAGCTCTGAGTCCTTAAGAGGGATAAGTGATCAAGTCCTAAGCAAGTGAGTCTGGTTAGTAATTTTTCTTTTTTGTTCAAACAGTTTTTATTAATTTCTAGAAATAGCAATAAATTAATACATGTGTATATTAAGTAAATTATTCTAACAAACTATGTATAATATTTAAAATTGGCCTAAATAACAAGAACAATCTATTAATAAATTTTTGCTATACAACAACAAACATTTCAACTTCACTCTCTATTAGGAGAGGAAACAGAGCTAGACTTTAATGTTACAATAACAGAAAGAATTTTCTTCCAAGGGTTGTTGGTCCATTTTTTAGGAAAAATTCTTAACTCTCTGATTTTTATTTCCAGTAGCACTGTTTCTTCCAGTAAAATCAGAAATTCTTCATTATTGGGCTCTGAGGATGATTTCCATTTTCTTGTAATACACTTTCTAGCAACTGCTAGTATGGTGCAGAGGAGGTATAACTTATTTTTAGACATTTCATTTACTTCATCAACATTCAGCAAAATCAAAGACTTAGTATAAATGTGTCTGTGAAGATGGCTTGAAGAAGTTAGTGATCTCATCCCAATATTTTTTGATTTTATTACAATCATAAATTATGTGGGACCAATCAGTTTTGCAACTTAGTGAGCATCTGCAACATGAAGTGTTTGGGGAAGGATTTATTTTGGCTATCTTATTAGGAGTATAAAAAGCTCTATGAAAAAGTTTCTACATGAAAATCTTCCATGATTGTATATTACAGGTTAATTTGGTAGAGTACAGCAAATTAGTTTTGCTTTCAATTGATAAGTTAATTGCATGTCATTTACTGATGAATTCCCAGAATTTTTGCTTAGGATTAACTTTATAATTTATTAAGATTTTGTATAATTTTGATGTTAAATTTGTCCAGTTATGAGTATTATAAACCATTTCCTGTATGAAGAATATTAATTTAGGTTTGGTTTTAAAGGAAGAACTGTTGATTATTCTGCAAAGTTCTTGAGCATAAGACAGAATACTTTAAAGAACAAGCCAGTCTGTGGTTGGGATATCAAATATATTTCCTATTTGTTGTATATCTAGTACTGACAAGCTTTTTATACAGTGTTGCCAACAAGTTAAGTTTTTTAATTCCCAGTCATTAAAAATACGTTTATGGATTTTGTTAGGGAAGTTTTTTGTAATTCTGAAGGGAATTAGCAAGTCCCACCATAACTTTATATGAATGCTGGAATTGATGAAAGATCTAAATAGACTGAAAATGTAATTTACATCATTTAAATTAGTGGGCTTTGCCATATTGTATTGTAGATTAGCACATAGTATATACCAGAATGTATTGACTTGATCATTTAACAGTAGTTTTTTTGCTTTTTTGTTTTCATTTAAAAAGATGGTAGTATGACGTGTTTTCCAAGCAGAGGAAAAAATAGGGTCTAGCCATTTAATAACTATTTTGAAAATTGAAGTCTTGAAATATGTTTCTAGAGCCAGGAAGTTGATTCCTCCTAATTCCCAGGGTCTAATATGATGAGAGTAGGCAATCCTATTTCTTTTTGGGAACCAGAGAAATTTTAATAATATGTTATTAATGTCTTTTAGGAGTTCTATATTTGGTAACATAGGAATAGCTTGTGCTATGTAATTTATTTTTGGAAGTAGAACCATCTTTATTAATTGTAATCTGTCCTCAAAGTTTAGGAATAGTCTATTCCATTTGACTGAGCCGAAAAGGCCCTTTTTCAGCAGAGGCCTGGGGAGAAAAGCTCCACAAAGAAAAATTACAGACACATTTAGTTATTTAGACATGATCAGTATACACACAAATTACAAGAGACATGTTTTTACAGTAGTATGCGGCACATAAACAGTTACATTGGAGAGAACAAACAAAAAAATATTAATTTTAAAAATAAAAGTAATTGATAGATTTGTGGTGTACAGCTGAAATTTGGAACATAGGTAGAATACATACATAGTACACAGGTACAGTACATACATTGTAGATTAGCCAGTGCTTCTGAGTAAGATTGAAAACTATTATCAAGTGCTCTAGATTTAGTATGTATATGTTATCCACTTTCACTAGCCTGGGGAGCAATCATCGCACTGCCAACTTTGCTTGAGATGTTGCCTGATGAGGTCTTTAAAGGAGGCTTTGGATAATATGTTTTGAATGCTAGTAGGGACAGAGTTGCATTTTTTTAGCCACTGAACTACTATATAGTGCATCTCCAAAGCTATTGTAGCTGTTGGTGACTTCTAGTAGTAGTTTGCTTGATGATCTAAGATTTTAATGGTTTCTGAGGTAAAAGGGCCATGTTTCACGTAAGCAAGATTGTTTTTATATATATTTTTTTATCAAAGATATGAAGTGAGGGGGGAAATCAAAAATTTCTAAAGCTTTAAAGAAATAATCCCATTTTAATGTATCAAATGCCTTTTCAATGTTGAGTGCTATTAAAAGGGCTTCTCTGTTATCTCTATTTAAGATGTCTATAAGAGTTAAGATTCTTTGGATATTGTCATAGGTATGTCTGTTATAGATAAATCCTGTTTTAATCTTCATTTATAATATGTATTAAAGATTTTTTGATTCTATTAACTAGGATAGACATGAACATTTTATAATCATTATTAAGTAGTGAAATTGGCATGTAAGAGCTACAATGTTTCGGACCCTTATTTTCCTTTTAAAATGGGAGTAATTAATGAGTATCTCCATGAAGGTGGTATTAAGTTTTGCGCTTGTATCTCATTTAGGGTTTTGTGATAGAGAGATATAACCGAAGATGGCAATATCTTGAATACTTTAATTATAATTCTATCAATTCCAGGAGCTTTGTTGTTTTGGGTTTCTTTAATTTTATCAACTATTTCCTTAAGGGAGATTTGTTTTTGAATATCTAGTTTTCATTTTTCTGGAATTCTATTTATGTTAGATAAATTTGTATCTAAATCTAATGAAGTGAAATGTGTATTATCATTCAATTGATAATCAGTATAATGATACTTAAAGGCTTCAAGAATGTCACTAATGTCTGAGACTGCTTTACAATTTCTCCCTTCATGCATATGTTTTGTAATATTATTTTCAGTTATTTGCCTTTTACATCTCATTGCTAGATTATGGGAATGTTTTGGTGACATCGAAAATGAATTAATTTTTAATTTTTCTAGAGCCAGGTTAGTTTTATGAGTTAACATTTCATTATATTTTTTATTTAAGTCTTCAATTGCTTTTTTGTTCGTAAGTGAATCTTTTGATTCATCATTGTTAGTATCTATGATTTTTTTTGTAATATTATGCAATTCCGATTCCCATTCTTTTGCTTTATTTCTAAACCATGAAAGAATTTTACCATGAAGATATGCCTTCAATGTGCTAAGTTTGTTTTTCCTAGCTGATTGGTTTGTTAGAAGTATTATATTTCAGAGTCTAACCAAGGTTTAAATTGTTTTAATTTAGTAATATATGCCAGTGTTTTTGTTGTAAAAATGTATCTTTTAAAATCTGTTTCAAGTTAAAGGATAAGTGAATTATTGTCTGATAAAGAACAAGGAATTATAGAGAAATTGATTATTTTCATGTTCAAATCTTGGGATATGTAAATTTTGTCAATTCTAGTTTGAGTGTCAAATCTGTAATCTCTATGAGAAAATAGTAATGAGTTATTCTCTTTATATATGTAGGTATCAATTAGATTCAAATTCTCACTCCAGTTTTTGAGAATTCTCCCTATAGGAGTAAGACGAAGATGTTTTTTATTAGTGGTCTCAGAGCTATCTAAAATACAGTTAAAGTCTCTTCCATATATCACATTGCCCTTATGGACTTTGTTAATGAGTTCTAGGTGTTTTCTAACTGTTTCTATCCCTATAACAGGAAACCAGTATGTATTGACCAATGTCCAAATTCTATTATTGAATTTTATTATTACAATAGCTATAAGTCCTTCTTTGTCTTTATAATTATAAATAATTTGAGTTATAATGACATTTTTCTTCCAAAGTATTAAAACTCCCCTAGCTTTTTCTTGTATGAAGAATGAGATAATATTATATATTCCACTGGGTTCCAGCCGAAATTATCATTTAATTTGAAATGAGATTCTTGGATAAATACAAGTTGCGCTTTGTTTAATTTTAGATATCTTAGGAGATTAGATCTTTTCCTTGGATTATTTAATCTGTTAACATTTAGAGATAGTAATGTTAAATCCATCTAATACTTTACTTGTGAAGTGATTAAGATTTGAGACATATTCCAATATTTTCAGTTATAAAGAGTGCATAACATTTTTGTTTATGTTAGTAATGAACAATATAATCAGATTAGTTCTTCCTCATAAAGACTGAAAGAAAAAAATAGATTTAGGCCAACAGAATAGAAAAAAAAGATAATGAAAAATGATTGAGTATAAATAACCAAACAATTAAAAAAATTAATGAATCCCACTAACCAACATGGAGTGGAATGCACTCCTAATCTGAAAGAACAGAAATATTCTATCAGATTATCCCTCATGACAGACAAGAGAATACTGTTGTAATTGAGAGCCAAATAGAAGTTCTAGGAGAAGTTATGTTACTTGAAGTAAAGATAACAGTTTCTATATTTGGTTAACTAATTATATAAGAATATTACAATTCAAAGAAGGAAATGAATGTAAATCTCATGTAACATTTCAATACCCTATGTCTAATATGAAAATATAAAGTATATTAGATAGTAAACACACAGATTACAAAAAAATAATTCCTTGTAAAGTATTTACTAGTTTCAATGTTAATCAAAAGAGAAATAAGTAGCCTAGCAAGAAAATAAGAATAATGATTTCCATTCATTTTTTATACATATCTGGAAAATCAAGGAAGCATATTTGTTAAACTATATATATATATTAAACCTATAGTCCATTACAGGCAAGTAGTAACAATCAGATAGGGTTGTAACAATTCACTTTGACTAGCATGCAACAGATTGTCCATAACATTTTTAAGTATAGTAATTGACTTATCATGAGTAATAATATAAATGTAGCTGGAGGGAGTATATAAAGGCCCTTAATGTCTGGCTATTAAAGTTAGAGTTATAAATAAAGAAAAATTAACAGTTTAAATATTATGACAGTTCTAAAACCTTGAGACAAGGTCATCTTTACTGTAATAGACAAATTAAACATATGTGAGGTAACCAATTATGCCCTTAAACATCAACTGAAACTTATTGTGGTGAAGCAGATACACCAGATTAATTAGTGAAATTAGTCAATATTTGATATGACATACAAGTATTTATGACTCCAGATGAACACCTAACGAGCATTGTTTGAACACAATTATCTAGTAAATTATATAAACAGAGGGGGGAAAATATGAATGCAAATGGCATGTAATATCTAGGAAAAGTCTCAATTTTAGGTATATTTAATGTTAATATCTTAGGGCTTTTTCTTTTTCGAATCTCTGACAGGAGATTCATAAACCAAGCCATAATTATATTATCAAAGTATTTCAAACTTATATTTGACCAGATGTCACAGCCCTGGAATCTAGAAAAGAGGGATAAGTTTAAGACAGTCAATATTTGATGGCTAGGCAATAGCATCATGTAAACAAATTACTGGAAAAATCACTCCCAAACCCCTAACTGAATTGGCCTATTTCTATGCCAGGTATAATTTTTTGAACAAGATGCCAATGCTTCACTAGCTGCAAAATCCCCGTAATTTTCTTTATTCCCAGTCAATAATTATTCAAGTAAGCCTCAGATAGGTACCATCAT
This sequence comes from Protopterus annectens, assembly GCF_019279795.1. Taxonomy (NCBI): domain Eukaryota; kingdom Metazoa; phylum Chordata; order Ceratodontiformes; family Protopteridae; genus Protopterus; species Protopterus annectens. The sequence goes on along the minus strand of NC_056733.1, from coordinate 1,178,477,020 downwards.
GAAGACATTTGCCAGAACAAACATGCCATTTCTTCACATACTCTGTTTTCTCTTCCATCTTCAAGTAAAAGTTTTCTTTACACCAGTGTTTAATAACTGGTTTAGTAAAAACACTGAAATGTTGGGGGGAAACTGCTTCAACAATAAAATTATATGAAGCTCATCAGGTGAATTATTGTACAAAGATGACCCATGTTACTATTAAACAAAAAAGCCAAGTCAAACAAGGATTAAGCTATATAAGATTAATTTATCATAACTAAAAAACATCATTAAGTAAATATGAGATAATTTGCAAGAGAATGGATGATTAGAAAGGAAGTCATCACAACTAGAATTAATGGTGAGCTGGAGAAAAGTGGGGGATCATAGTAGCTCCAGAACATGCTTGACAGGGAGTGTACAACAGGATGGTCGGAAATTCCCACACTCATGTTTTCCAGGTAATTAAATGCATTTTTATATCTGTAACTCTCTCACCCAAATGTTTAACTTGTTGACATAACTTTGCTATGCTTTAGATTTCTATTTTATATATAAAGAGACTGCACAACAGGCAAGTAGTAACTAAGAAGCTTGCAAGTTGTAATCCAAAACTTTATGCTTTAAGTGGCACAGCAGACGTAAAGGGACAAATTAACAGTACTTTTATTATTTTTTTATATGTTACTTCCAAAACTCTTGAACAAGACTAGCAAGAATAAGTAAGTGCATTTCACTGCCAAACCTAATGGCATATCAACAATCAAAAGGTAAACAACAGACTAAGAGACAGCTTCACAGTCCACTATACCCCGGGTAAACAACCAATATACATTACAATCAAGAACTTTAAAGTATGGTGAACAAGCAACTTAAACTCAGAGTAGTACATCTCACAGCTTACTGGACTAAGGCATAGATTATGCAAATTTCTCACTCTTCAGGAATGAAGTCAGTTCTAGTAACTCAGAGATCCCAAAAATGTAGCTACATTTAAAAGTTAAACAGACATTCTGATTTTTTTTTTTTTATTTATTTTTCACTGTTCCCACTTCATACTCAAATCTCACTTATTAAATTGCTGAAAAGGACATTGTTAACTTAGTTATATGACTATTAGATGGGACTGAGGCAAGCAGATTCCCCCCAACATCCCCAATACTGTAAGGCATTTGCCGTATTATTTATTTGATTTACGCTGTAAAATCCAACTATAGAGAGTGCATGCATGAAGCTTGTCACTAAGCTGTTCAATGCATGCACTTTCAGCATCTAATCAAGCCTTTCCTGATAAGCACTTTGCACATATAACTTCCGCGCTAACTAAATTTAAGTGAAGTGAATAAACTTTACATACCAATCAATAGGAGAAGCTAGGGTTTCAGGTTTCTAGGAGAATACGAAAGTATAAATAGTTTTAAACAAGTTTTTGTTAGTCTTTTTCTGTTTCTGTTTATTTTCTCTTTACAGGATAGATACGCAGTTAAGGAAACAAGCAATTACACAAAGACACGTTCCTTATGCGACTCTGCAAGTCTCTATGGATGAACAACAGTCCAGCACCTATTAACTACTAAAAAATAGGATATAAGGCTAAAATAGTTATAATAACTCTTTACTAAGATATCAAGCTAAACGCTATAAGGGGCTTAAGTAACGCTAAGCATGTAGGTTCACTTTCATCATAGCAACAGTGTTTTCAGTGCTACACATTGCTTTTGAAATGAGTATCAAGAGGGAGCAGACTGATAGGGACCCTGACATGTAGAAATGCATGTACTGCAAAAAGGAAAAATGCAAGTGATTAGCATGTGGGTGTTCTGGGTGAAAGATTGTCAAAGGAAATGGAATTTGAAAATTCAGTTAATTAAACAGAGTTTTTTTTTTTTTTTTTGCAATCAATAACGGACATTTAAAAAAAATGTAACTAAAGCACGGACTATACTCTACCCCAGAATGGTAAACATGCAAAAAAAAACTCTCTTATAAACATATAACAGCTTCAAGTCACCACACTACCTCATAACTTCAAATAAGACAAAAAACCCTATTTAACTTTATAACCTAATATGTTTTAGGAACAGTGAGAAAATTATATATAAACACAAGTAATATTCAATAAAGCTACTAAGAAGAGAAGTAGAAAGAGAAAAGGAGAAAAGAAACAAACAAATAAAAATGTTCAAAGTAAAGTACTATTAAACTGACAGTAATGACATATGTAGTGTATGAGAACAGGACAGATGAATTAGATTTATAAATTGAGTATGATTAAAATGGATAAAATACATACTTTTTATTGCTTTTAAAAGAGAAGCTCATACTTTAGTTGATGCTTTGAGAGTTTTGGTAACATCAATATTTTTGAGTTCAGTTTTTTGTTTCTTCTTCCTCACATCCGACCACTTATTCTTTTCAGAAGATCTTTTCAGGTTGGAAGATGTTGCCCAGTCCATTTCTTCAGGGATGGTAATTAAGTTGTTTTTGATGAAGGAGGTTGCTTTTTCAAGGTTGTTGAAAGTTCTCAAGTCATTTGAGTGGAAAATTCTGATTTTTGCTAGATAAACAAGTTGAGCTTTTATTTCATTTTGTTTAAGAAATCTCACCAGAGGCCAGGATTTCTTTCTTAATTCTAAAACTTTTGAATAATAATCATTATTGAATCTTATTTGATTTTGTTTGCATGTTAGAGTTTTTCCTCCATGCTGACTTCAGTATTAGAACCTTGTCCAGATAGGATAGAAGTTTGACTACTATAGATCTAGGAGGTGCAGTAGGTGAGGAAGGGATTGTTTTTCCTGCAGCCCCTATGTGCTCTCTCAATTCCATTAGATTGACCTTCTTTTAAATCTAGTATTTCAGGAAGCCAAGAATTTAAGAATAAAATAATGTTCTCACCTTCTGATTTTTCAGGGAGGCCAAAGATTCTTATGTTTGTTCTCCTTTCTCTGTTCTCCAGGTTATCTAGTTTGTTGATTAACCAAGTGCTTTGTTGCAAAAGGAATTCACATTGGCTCTCCTCTTCTTTAAGCCTCCCATCGATGTCATTGAGTGATGTTTCAATGTCCACTATTTTAGTTTGGTGTAGTTGCAAACATCAGTTTGTTTTTGGCAATTTTCTTTGAGGTTCTCTAGGTTGACTGTAAATCTGTCCATTTTTAGAGATAGTTCATAAAGAGTAGTTGACATCAATTGGATCTCCTTTTTCAGTGAGGACTATGGGAATTCTTTGAGTTGTTCATTTCCACACAGATGAGATAATCTCTAAGGTAATTTGACAGAAAAATCTTGATGAATTCACTTCAAAGTTAGTATATTTGTAGATCTGAAGTTATTTAACAAAATATTAAGTTTTTGTTAGGATAGAGTAAATATTTTCTTGTATTTTAGTATAGTTTTGTGGAGCTCAAAAAAGTTGCTGCTACCAGTTGGCCATTCAGGCTCCACCCCCCCACCCACCCCCGGTTAGTAATTTGTGATGAGAAACTGTATCAAAGTCTTTGGATAGGTCTAAATACATCTAAGAAAAGAGAAGAGACAAGATTACTTGCATTTCTCCAAACATTTATGGTGTTACTAAAACTGAGGAGGGCAGTGTTTCTGCTATGGTGGGGACAGAAACCATGCTGAATATGACAAAGAAGATTAATGTTGCTAAGGCAGTTGAGAAGCTGAGAATGAATACATTTTTCAAAAACCTTAAACAGAAGAGAAAGGATAGCTAGAGGGAAAATTCAGTGGAATTTCCATGTTGTGCAAGGGAATGCTGTTTTTTTCTCAGAGTGAAGGGACATAAGTTCTCTGTTACTGATTAATTTATCAGGATGGAAATAAGCTAAGTAAGATATCTGCTACTATTTTAACATTCACTGGGTAGATTATCAAAGGGTAATATAGTGGGTTTCAGGTTTTGAAGATATCTTTTAATGGCAGACATTTGGACAGGTTCAAACTTGAAAGAATGAGACTTGTTTTCAGTATATAATGGCAGGATGAGGGGAATAGCATTGTTATCTTTAAACTATGTATTGTTTCGACAAAGTGGTTATTGAACTCAGTAGCAATACTATCAATACTCTCAGCAGTGCTTTGTGGCCGGGGTGGAGTATATTATTTATTATGACCCAGAACAGTTTGAGATTGTTGGGATAGTTATGCTGAAAACTGGCATAATAGCACTGTTGGCCTGATTTATTTTTTTAGCTCAGTTTCTAAGCTGTCTAAAAATCTGTAAGCTGGTTTGTGTTTTACTGCAATGCCATTCTATCCATCCTTTAACTTTTTTGTGACATAAATTGTTTGGTTTGTTTGGTTAACCAGTGTAATAGGATTTAATTTAATGTTTTTTGTACTAATAGGAGCAAGTCTGTTGAAAATGTTGAGAAAAGGTGTATTGAAGTAAGTAACTGCTTTATCTATAGGCAAGGTCCGAAGTTTTGTCCGATTTATGAGGTATAGGTGAGAGATAAGGGTGTCCTTGTTTAATGAAGGAAGATTGTGTACTTGGATATATAGAATTGCTTTGTTTATTTTGGTATGGTGTTGTACTATAAAAGTTGGAAAATGGTCATTAATTATATCAGGGAGGCAACTGGAGGTGCTCATATGGTTTGGATGAGAGGAAAGGATTGGTTACTACTTCTATTAAGTCTAGTGGGGGAGGTTGTTAGCAAAGTGAAACTGTAAAAATTAAGTGAAACTGTAAAAATTTATAGAGTTTGTAGGATAGTCTGAGTTAGTAACTTGCCAATTGATGTGTAGATCAGCCAGAATAAGGGTTTCATGTGGGATATTGTGGTTTGACCAACAAAGAAAGTTTTTTGCCATTTGGATATTGTTACCTAGAGGTATATATAATGTTATTGTGCACATTCCTTTATGCTTATTTGTTTTAAAAAGTGATATCAGTACTTTGGAATTGCCAAATTTGTGAGAATAAGTGGATGAAGAGTGAGGTCAAAAGTGTTTTTAGAGATGAACCCTTTTACTTCTTCTGTCAAGCCTAAGGATATTGCAATGAGGGGAGCCGTATTTCTTCTTTAATTTCATGTTATTACAACGTTTCAGTTACTATTAGGAAGTCAGGGGAATAGAGGGTGATACATGCATGGAGAGCGTATTTGTTAGGGATGCTTTGTGCATTTATGTTTAAGAATCGTAAACTAGATTGGGTAACTTTGGTGAGTTTGAGTTTTGTGGTTCATTCATAGAGCCTGGATTAGGATAGATGTCACCACTAAGGTTCAGAGGTTTTAGGAAATGATAATTTAATTTTAACCATTTGAATTTATGCCAAGTTTTTAGAGAATGGGGCTGTAATTCAGGTATCTAATTTTAAACATGTCAGTGTTTTTGCAGTGACAGAAGTGTGGTGATACGATGTGATGGTAGGGAGTACAATTCTGTTGTGAACTATGTGTGCTTCTGGGAGAAATAAAACTGGTTTGAAATGATGAGAGACAGCATGTAAAGTGACAAATAATGACAAAGAGAAATAAAGGTAATGGGAACATATTCATTTTGGGAAGGGCAACAGTAGGACAAAAGAGATGATAAAGAATAAGCAAGTATAGTACATTGTAGATTAAAAGTAAAGTCTAGAATTAACTGTGGTAGAGCTTTCTATAACTAGAAGATGGAGGGTATAGTAGGGAGGGGAAAGGTTAGTGTTAATTAGAGAAGCTGATTGGATAGCATAAGTGTTAGGTAACTGAAAGAAAGAGTGCTGCACAGGATTGAAGCAGATTGTCTAAGTATGATTAGGTGGGTCGAAATGGATAAGATAAATGTAGAGCTTGTAGTGGTGGGTCATAACTGGGGGAAGGGTAGGGGAGAGGAGTGAGCTCGAGTGCAGCAGAACAGACCTGAGCCGGGTAGGTATCTAAGTATCGAAAACATTCAGATTCATCAACCAACTGCTTGTAAGTGTTACTGATATAATTATAGAGAAAAATTAACAGAGCAGTCATCATCTATAAATGATCTGAGTACACATTTGTTAGAGTTCAGCATTGGAAGAAAAACAGCTGAATGTATGACTGATAGGAGATAGGATTTTTTTTTATTTTATTTTTTGTTAGATTAGCACCTATGTTGTCAATATGGGTTAGTCTTCACTGAAAGGAACAGTAGCAGTGGGCTTAAATACTTACTTTTCCAAAGGCAGACAAGCTGCTCATGGGTAAGAAAGCCATACATATTAAGATATAATGGCTTTAACAGGTCTGGAATACATTAACACAGCTGTGATCATACAGGAACACAGACCAGTTGCTATAGGTCAAGAGCATGCACAAAAAAGAGATTATCATCAAACTGAGAAAAACTGTTAGCAGTCGCATACATATGTCAGACATTCCATGAATATACTTATGAGGAGGAAGTTTAAATAAAAAAACAAACCACAAACATCTGTATGCATATTCAGAAAGTCTCTGAACAAGCCACAATTCAGGTTACAGATGATGTCAATCTGCAAGAGTATGTGAAATACAGACCAGGTACTGGCTTACATATAGCAGATTTCATAAACAGAAAATATTTGTCAGAGCTCAATGAAAAGTTGCTTCAAGAAGAACTAAAAATTCTTTGGGCAATACTGCTAAGATGGAGGAAAAAGGTGAACATTTCAGAGATGTGCTGGAGATGATTTAGAAACGCAATTATTGAATAAATTCACAATGACAGGTTGTGTAGAGTAAATATTAACCAGAAAAAAAATCCAGTGTTGGTTTCCTTTCTGGGAAGCAATAAGTTGTGTCCAAGCCAAAATTTAATTTTCAAACCTGATAAGATTATGGTAACTTGCTAATGGAAAGGATTTTGAGGAAATAAATAAATCACATCTTAGAATAGTGAACTAATAGAAAAGAAAAAAAAAACATGTAATGGCCAGGAATATCAGCATAGCGAAAGAACATGATAACAACTATGATATGTGTAATATGCAGCATAGTATCAATCCACAAGAAGAAGTAAAGTGCAATATATGTAATATGCAATTCAGTAAAACAAGAAGAGGTGTTTTATTATACACTACCAGGACATCCATGGAGCCAAGAATATGCACATCCATTCCATCTCAAAATGGCCATGTATTTATTTTGTGAAAATTATTATTCCATCTACCCAGAATTGGTTAAATTAACATGAATACTGATGATCTCATACCAGACAATGGTCCATAAATTCAAGAGAATAGCATTTCACAGATTTTATCACTGGTGAAAGTTCACATGTGACTGCAAGTCCAAGATACCTACAATTCAATGGAGAGATGAACAGAAGCATTTAATCTCTGAAGAATCAGATGAAAAGGAACGGCAGCAAAGACAGCATTAGCTACAGGGACTGCCACCTTCTAATGTTTGAAGACAGGAATACACCACTGCAGAATCTCAGTCTCTCACCAGTTGAGTTACTCAGGGGTAGAACATTAAAAAGAAAATTATCCTAATGTAGGAGAACCAAGACGCACTAAAAGAGATACATTTCTGAACTCTGTGTACTAATTAATAATGCCACAGGAGAACTGGCTGCTAGAAAGAATTCAGAAAACACAGAAATATAACTATGACAGGCACTCTAGGAGACTGTCCGAAGTGAAAACAGCAGGCAAAGTGAGAATACAGCAGTTGTGACACCGTCACTAATCTGAAGCCTTAGTAAACTGGTTGAGCAAAGCTAGTCCACGACCTTGTGTGGTTCAAAGTGAAGACAATCAGCTATAAAGAAGAAACTCCGTAAGTCTCTTTAAGAAAAGATGTCAAAGAAACAGATACATGCTGAGAAATTAAAGTGGCACAGAGATGCATTATATCCATATGAGAGTGCCAGTTCACCTAAAGAAGTTATGCTTGTTCTGTTTTCACCAGTATCTGAGAAACCAGAAATGTCCCAAACGGAAGGTCATTACTTGAACAGAAAGTGGGTAGCTAACCATGATACTAAAAACTCAAAAAATGCAATAATTGAAATTTTACTGAATGTGAATAAAGACCTGTTCTGTTACAAAAAAAAAGGTTGTGATATGCTTAGTGCAGATTTAAAGATAAATTTAAAATGATAATGCAGTGTGTATCAGACTTCATAAAACAATATATTTTAACTAACATTGAGTTGGTATAATGGAGCATGTGCCTTTAAATATTATATAGTTTACTTATAATTCCTTTTTCTAGAAGGAAGGCACGGTAAGCATCTTATGCTAGTAAACCATGATACTAAAACTGAAAACCTACACTCAGTGAAATGTTTTCTAAATGTGATTAAAGACCTGATTTGATGTGTAAACAAATCTCTTTGCATGCTTAGTTTAGATATAAAAATTAATTTAAATTTATCAGTATACAATAATGCACCAGCATCAAGCAGTATAAAACAGTGTATTTTATAAATAAAAAGGGAGTGCAGTATATTGGGGCATATGACGTCATATATTGCAGAGTCCATATGGTATTCCTTTTTCTACAAGGCAGCTGCAGTTAACACCTTGTACAGTTTAACGACAGATCTAATTTATCTGAGATTTTGCATCCTAACAGACATTACAAAAATGACGCAACGAAAATTTCAGTACAGCTACATATATGTTGTCCAATGGTGGCACCCCCAAATAAGCATAGTTACAAACCTTTTCAAGGTATTCTACAAATTTTGTAAAATTATCAAAATCAAAAGCCATTGGTAACTGTTGAATGATACTGCACTGCCAAAAGAAGCCAAAAAAAAGACGGAAGAAAACAATGTTATCCAGTTTTATAGCAAACACACACAAAAACAAATGACCACTGTCTAAAACAAATAAGGTCTTAGAGAAGGCTTTACATATTCTAATGTCCATAGAAGCAGCTCCAAAAAATGCAGAAGAACTACAACAAGATTTATTCTACCATTAATAATGCAACTTTGACATGAAATAAGCCTATGCAAATTAGCGTAGATACTATAGCAAATACCATGGAAGGAATCATGTTGCGTGAATGTGTACATGCCCAAAGGATAAACATTAGAAGAAGAGCAGTATAGAAAAAATAAAGCTGATGTGCATACTATAGACATTCTTTACCAGGACAACCAAACTGGAACATACAAGTGATCCAGAATGAAAAATTCAGGAGACAAAATATTTAGAAATACATTCAATAACCATAAACCATCAGGACAAAATTAGGATTACCCCAGAAGTGGCAGGTATAAAATTTAAAATGTCATTGGATATGCTACGGCAGTAATATCCCTTAATTTGGGGTGGCGTACAATATGTTTTCACACATACCAATGATAAAAGCAAAGGAACTGTTTAAGTTAAGGAATGGTGATAAATTATTCCCTAGAAGTGAAGTCAAAGTGCCCATGATATTTCAAATGAAAACATAAATCCTAAAGTTATATATTGGTAGTCAAATAAAAGTCACACTTGTATGCAATCAAGTAACAGAAATAACAGTCTATTACAAAGGAAAGATTTAGAAAACTGAGCAAGATCAGTAAACTATATTCACTTTAGGATAACAACACAAAATGGTGAACAACACACCCACTATTTGGCAAATATTAAAAAAACACTCTGTCAATAGCTCCAAATTAAAATAGCCTGCATAATAAAATAATAAAAATAAGTTTGGGTTTTATAACACAATAATTTTCTTTGTAGGATGTGTACCTAATCAGACTGGGTGGAACATATTCAAGTCTTTAATCATGTTGCAGTGGAAGCTGGATCTATGCCTACAGAAACAACTTTAAATCCATTTGTCCACAATTTACAATATGCTTTCATGATAAACAGGTATATGATCAAGTCTGATGTTGTATCTTATAAAAATTGTACCATTCAGTAGCAAAGAATGAATGAAACACACAATCTCATCAAAGTACTTACTTACTGTATTATTAACTGAAAAATGGTACACAGTATCGCACACATTTATTTAATTTGTTTATTTATTGACATTTGATTACTGAGAAAATCTGACTGGGTAGAAGTCCATTTTCCGCAGAGGCCCAGGGAAAACAGCCCCAAATTATTACAAAACATTTTAAAAACAATAATTTTACAATTTTCAAAAATAAAACAAAAACTTCTGTAGTTTAAGTAATTATAACAAATTAGACATAATATAAAAACTTTGGTTAATAATCTCTGCAAGGTATATGACATTCATTTAATATTTCAAGAAATGCTGGTAGTTTGTAGAGAAATTAAAGCTAAAATAGTCTAACAGAAATAAGAATTACAATATGAAGTGAGGGGAAAACAGGCTCATGGTACATTTAGAGAGAAAGTCAGGAGATATAAGGAATGAAAAGGTACTTGCTCACATTTAAGGATATAGTTTTTCCTAATTTTGAGCAAGAACAGAGACAATGTTGGGCTAGGAAGTCTTTCAGAGTAGTTTTGAAAACGGGAGGGAGGGTGTAGACTTGATAAATAAAAGTAAGGAGTTCCAGGCCTTAGCAACCTTGCATGAGTATAGGTAATGCCCAGCAGATTAACTAGGTTTGTATACACACAGGAGTTTTTGGGCACTGGATTCCAATGACTGACTGGGAATATAGTTGTGTAGAATGTTTTCTAGTGCTGGGCAAGGGCAGGCAGATGGGTGCTGGATAATTTCATAGGTGGTAAGAGGCCGTGTGTGTGTGTGTGTGTGTGTGCATATATATATATATATATATATATATATATATATATATATATATATATATACACACACATATATATATATATATATATATATATATATATATATACATATATGTGTGTATATGTATATATACATGTATATATATATATATATATATATATATATATATATACACACACACACACACATATATACACACACACACATATATATATATATGTATGTATATATATACATATATATATATATATATATGTATATATATATATATATATATATATATATATATATATATATATATATATATATATATATATATATATATATATATATATATATATATATATATATATATATATATATATATATATATATATATATATATATATGTATATATATATATATATATGTATATATATATATATATATGTATATATATATATATATATATATGTATATATATATATATGTGTATATATGTACATATATATTAGTTGATATGGTTGTTCTAAATTAGGCTTTTTAGTGCTATATACTGGTGGGTTCTGAAAGGAGTATGTGCAGCAAATTTAGCAACTTTGTTATAGCATAGTTCAAGTTTTAATTGCTGTGAAACCTGGAGGTTAATAAGGATGGGAGAGCCATAAAGAATAGTGGGGAGGAGAGAAGTAGTGGCAACTGTAGTTTTAGTTACATCAGTGAGAAAGGTTTTGACTCTGTAAAGCATAATTTGTTTATAGGATCATAGGAAGTTACTAGGCTAATGGCCCTAGGGTCTTTATAAGCCTAGCCAAGTTACCCTTGTTTCCAAGATCAGCACCTATTGCCCCTGTTCAAGAGAGAGACACAGGTGGAACTCCAGGGGTGGATTTACGGTTACCTATCTTATCATCCAGATTGCATTTGAAGAGGGCCAATGAGGTGCTCTGTTTGACATGAAGTAGGAGTCTGCTCCAAAGGTTTGGTAACCTCTGGGAGACAAATATGTCCCTCCAGCAGGTTCTATTAATGTCACATACCAGGTTAGGGTCTTTAGAGCAAGTAATCCATGTGCAATTTGACTTGAAGATATGCAGCATTTCGAATAAAGCAGGGTCAGAGACTGCCCTATATGCAAGGGAGAGATCACCTCTGAGTAGGCTACATGAAACAAAATAAAGTGACAGTGATTTCAGCTAATCCACACAGGAAAGATGCTGAAGACCTTGAATTTTCCTTGTGAGGAACCTTTGTGGTCTCTCCAATTACTGCAGGTGCTTGGAAAGGTACATACCAAAAAGGGAGTTGTACTCAATTATTGGCCTGATGAGGGAATAGTACATGGGGATTATAACTTATTTTTTCTGGAGGCAATGGCCTTACTTATGAGATGAGTAATACAGAAAGCCCTACTTACCACTGTGGAGACATGGTGATCAAAGGCAAGATTGCTGTCAACCTGTGTGCCCAGGTCTCTTCACCAGTGAGTGCATAATTAGGGTGCTGCTATTGATGTGGTAGTTAGCAGGAACATTTCCCTTGCCAAAAAGGATCTGATAGTGAGTTCCCATACCAGTGTGAACCCAGGAATGAGTGCTAGCAGGCTAGTGCTAGCTAGGTCCTACGTTCTAACTTGGGACCTGTGGTGGAGCTCTATATCATGGTCTTCAGCAATTTGGTCTTTCCATAATATGGTCTCGGCATTATGATTTTCAAGACTGTAGACCTTCAAGACTGTGAAAGTAAAATATGAACTGAATAGCATACGCATTTACTAATATATTGCTGTTGGTACATGATATGCATATAAATAACAGGTCTAATTTCTGTCTATGAAAGTAAATTCCAGGCTATATGCATTTGTTAATTATGAAAGAAGCGCTTGCTATCTATTCTTTTTAATATCCTATAGGTATGTACTTGTTAGAGACACACACATGCTGCAAAGCTGCTGGTTATTGCTTATTCATTAGCTTATTATTTATTTTACATTTGTTGACCGGGCTAGTCTGGCTGGATACATGTCCATTTTCAGCAGAGGCCCGAGGAAAAAAGCTCCACTATATACTAGTAAATAAAACAGCACATTAAGAGACTAAAATGTAAGTAACTACAGAACTATTCTAGCAATTTAACAGAACAGTAGCAATTTAACAGAAAAAAATACAATGAGGATCCCTAATCCCATACTCTTTACAGTATTTCTGACTTCAATTTTATAAATATATGGCGTGGACCACTTGAGTTGAGAATATGACTCTATATCGGGCATGTTCTCGGTCTGAATGTTTTATATTATCTAAAATATGATATTGAGTACCCTCACTAAATTCAAAGAAGCCACAATAGAAATAAATATTTATTAAAAAATGGAGAAAAGAAGGATGAAGAGAAAAAAGAATGAAAATGGTCGGTGGTCATATAAGGTTATCCTTTCCCGTGTATGTAGAAGGGTTGGGTCAGAGGTCATATAAGGTTATGCTTTCCCGTGTATGTGGAAGGGCTGACAGTAATAAGTACCAAACAACTGTGTTATAGCATGTTTAAAGTTTACTTTGCTTGTTATATTTTCCAACCTTACAGTTATAACACTGTAGATAAATCCTGTTATATCATAAGGATTATGAGTTGCTATTTGACATATGACATATGTGGTACACTAGCGGTGAAATATGCCAGTGGCACTAATAATATATAGGAACTGCCTGGAAATATAGTCTTAAACTATATAATACCAATGCCAAAAACAAACTAGTAACATTCATGCCACTAAAATATGATTTGTTGAATTAAATGAAAACTATAAGATTACTGATAAATGACAATAAAAGTGTAATATATTCATTGTTACGGACACTTCATGAGTTAATTAAGTTGTAGTATAGTTAACTAATGCATATAATGCTTAACATTTTTTTTTATATATAGACCATTACAAAAGTTTGATACCTATGAATGCCACTCACACTATAAGGGAGATAAACAGCAAGCATATTACTTTTAAGATGCATAACCGTTATTGCTATACAAAAGATATATTAAAATAAGAGATTTTCCTTTACAAGTTAAACAAAGCCAAATAGTAAAGTATTAAATCTAGGTATAGTTGTGTTGCCTTAGTGTTATATAAAATATTAAAAATAGATGAAGAGTGTATTTAAGTAATCTGTAAATACAAATACATGTATACTTAAAATATATATAAGATACTTTTCATTATAAAACTACCATGTGGTGGGGCTGGGGGAGGATGCTGAAATTCAGATCTAGAGGGATCGCTTGAATGGTTAGATCATTTAAGGATGAGATGTTTTTTCTCATGGAGGGGTTTGGTGATTGTTTATCTTATGTTTTCAGTTATGATCTTGTAATGTACTTTTATTGGGTGTCTATAATCTATTGTAATACTGTTGGAAGAAGAAAGAACAAGTCGTTCTCTTCATGTACACACATCTACACATTGTTACGAGTATATGAATATGGATAAAAGCAAAGCTAATATAAATCCAATTGCAAAATGTATATCTATTAATGTAAATGGTTTAAATAATAGCTGCAAAAGGGGAAGTCTTTACAGATATTTAAAGCTATGTGAAGCACAACTAGTATTTTTACAGGAAACGCACCTTACACAGGACGACATAAATAAAATAAACAATAAAAATTATACAGTACTAGTAAGTTCCACCTATAGTCAAAAGATAAGGGGAGTTGCAATTTTGTTGAAAAACACTACTTTAATGCCTAAAATCATAAACACATTTCATGACAACTCAGGAATGTTTTGTCTAGTGACAGTATCTATCAATGAAATGGTATATACATTAGTGAATATTTATTGGATACCAGGACTAGGAGTTAGAGTGGCCAAACAACACTTAGAAGACATTGTACAATATGCCAAAGGCAATTTAATCATAGCTGGAGATTTCAATTGCATTATAAAAGAAACTGACACAAATACTAAAACTACACGTAAGAGATCACCTTTAACAAAGTTATTATCTGAGTTTGTTGAAACTTTTAATATAGTTGACATAAACGAGTATGCTATCCCCAGATTCACTATTCTTTACACATTTTTCCCATAGACATAATACATACTCTAGAATAGAGAGAGTGTACATAACAAGAAGTTATGTACTCACCATAATGTTCGATGCATGTAGTCCATCGCGCCTCACATTCTTACCCATGGGTTTGGAGCCGAATATCGGCTCCGACTCGGCCTATTTACTAGCTCAAAAGTCTCTGATTGGCTGGGCTAAGAGGGTATCCCATAGTACACTGCTTCACATCCCCAGATCTAGTTTGCTGCAAACAACTCAGTTATTGCATACATAAGACACATCCATACATACAAAATATCCAAACAAATTAATCAAAGGGACTCTGCATGATAAAATATTACCTCCAAATCCTCCAGGCAGGGGGAAGGCGGGAGGGTAAGTAAGAATGTGAGGCGAGATGGACTATATACATCGAACGTTATGGTGAGTACATAACTTCTTGATGTTATGTAGTCCTATCTCGCCTACATTCTTACCCATGGGACAGCGTCCCTAGCACCTACAACCCGGGTGGCTCATAGGAAAATACTCCCGAGAACTGTGGAGCCAAATGAAGATCTGCCCCTGGAAACCACGTCCAATTTGTAATGAGAGACAAAAGTGTGAGGAGAAGCCCAAGTGGCTGCAGCACATATATCATCCATCAACAATCTAGCTTGATAGGCTGTGGATGTGGAAACAGCTCTTGTGGAGTGGGCTTTAGGTGGAAAGGGCAGAGTTTTACCTGCTGTGTGATAGATGAAGGAAATACAGCTGGCTATCCATCTAGAGAGCGTGACCTTGGATACCGGAGAACCAAGCCGGTTTTCGGAAAAAGAGACAAAGAGTTTGTCAGATTTCCGAATCTCTTTTGTCCGATGAAGATAGAAGTGTAACTGTCTATGTACATCTAGTTGGTGACATCTGAATTCTGCCCTGTTGGAAAAATTGGGGAAGAAAACTGGCAGCTCAGTAGACTGATTTATATTAGACAGAGAAGCCACTTTGGGAAGGAATGACGGGTTTGGTCTAAGGGATACTCTATCTTTATGGAAGATCAAATATGGGGTTTGATGGAAAGGGCTTAGATTTCAGAGACTCGTTGAGGTCCCAGGGCATAACAGGTTGTGATACTGGGGGATGAAGCAATAGGGTACCTTTAAGGAATGCTTTACATAGTCTGTGTGCCATCAGGCTAGGTTCATTGGCCACATGGAAGTTTGATATAGCTGCCAGCTGAACTTTGATAGTGGCTGAAGTGGACCCCTGATAGAACAATATAGACAAAAATTCCAAAACAGAATCAATTGGAGCCGTGTAGGGATCAATGCCTCTGGAATGAGCCCAAATAGAGAATCTTTTCCATTTGCTAAAGTAGATTTTTCTAGTGGATGGTTTATGAGAGGACGACAAAATATGGACTACATCTGATGAAAAATTATGACATCTGACTAAGGATGGAAGTGGAGTAGCCAGGCTGTCAGCCGGAGTGTCCTCAGAGAGGGGTGGAACTGATATTATTAATATAATTTAATTATTAATAAAATTTAAGAATGCTTCTAGTTCTTCCACAGAACCGTTCCAAATTATAAGAATGTCATCAATAAATCACCCAGTTATGCCAATTTATTTATGCAAGGATGGGAGATGGCCAATATTTTTGGAAGTATTTTTGCAAAGAATGTCACAAAAATGCTGAGATTTATTGATGACATTCTTATAATTTGGAACGGTTCTGTGGAAGAACTAGAAGCATTCTTAAATTATATTAATAATATCTGTTCACATATCAAATTTACTCATACTTATAGTAAAGAAAAAATCAATTTTTTGGATCTTACTATTTATAAGAAGGATGGTAGATTAGTTTCAAAGATTTATAAAAAAGAGTGCCAAAATAATATGTACTTACATTACTCGAGTTTACATCCTAAGAAGACAAAATGGAATATTGTTAAAGGCCATATCAATAGAATTAGTAGTCTAACAAACGATGAAGACATTTTTTATAAAGAAGCAAATAGTTTTTGTAAAAAGATGAGTAATAGAGGATATCCTGAACATACGTTAAATAAAATTATGAATGAAGAAGTTCTTAAAAGAAACAATGTGATGATAGATGAAGCCCATACAGAACATAGTATGGACTTCACGAAAGCTTTAGCAGTACTAAATAGCATTGATTCTTATGAGATCAATAACATCATTAGAAATAATTGGGCCATCTTCAAAGGTAATAAGGATCTCCTACAGAAACTAGGAGATGAACCCAGATTTGTGCAGAAGAGAGTTAAGAATTTTAAAGATTTTTTTCAAACTAAGTTAAATAAATGTAAGGTAATGGAAGAAAGAAAAGGCATGTTTAAATGTTTCAGTTGTAATTATTGTCAATTTTTATACACAGAAAGTAATGAAATATTATTAGGAAAAACTATAGTTAAGGTTACGGGTAAATTTACTTGTCCAAAAATGTAGTTTATTTATTAGTATGTTTAGAATGCATGTGCTTCTATATTGGTAGAACAAGTAGAGAATTGTATAGAAGGATATATGAGCATGACTATGCAATAGGCAGAGGGGATGCAAAAAATGCAATGGCTAAACTTTATATAGATAGCAAATGCAAAAATAATTTTAAATGCTTAGTTATTGATGCAATTCATCCCAAAGTTATAAATATTAACATTGAAGAAGAGTTGGGTTGGCTTGAATACTGCTGGCAAGTCAGATTAAATGCATGTTTTTACCCTGGACTAAACAATAGAGAAGAATTCATTATGTATCTAAAAAGAAAGGGGCTTAAGCATTAGCTTTAGTATTCTTGTCTTTTTAATTAACTAATTCCAATTTATGGGTTAATTATGTTTCAATTGATGTTTTAATTGATTTTAGAATGATATATAAGTGTATTGCTTTTGCTTCACCACCAGTCTGAAGAAATCTCCGTTGTTAGGAGATGAAAGCGCTCACTTGTGGTGGAATTTTGGAGTGATTCGTGTCTGGAATAAATCCTGGTTTTACCTTTGTGCTGTGTCTGTCAACGCTTTTTACTTTTGGAGTTAATTGGTGACATAGACTGATGGTAGTGTCCCTGGTCTGAATTAGTAGATGCCTGGTGGGGGCGGTGAGGAGCCAGTTGTCCTGTATGGAAACACCTGGAATCCTTGACGTCTCAAGTGAGCCGTCACCACTGCCATACACTTGGTGAACACCCTGGGGGCTGTGGTGAGACCAAAGGGCAGGGCTCAAAACTGGAAATGTCTAGCTCCCAGCCGGAAGCATAGATGACACCTGGATGCCCTGTCCATTTTGATATGGTAGTAAGCATCCTTCAGGTCGATGGAGCACATCCATACTTCCTTTCCCAACAATGGGAGAATAGATTGTAGGGTGACCATATGGAATTTGGACTTGTGTACGTAATGGCTGAGTTGACTGAGATCTAGTATGGGTCTCAGGTCCCCTGTTCTTTTCAGCACCAAAAAGAATCTTGAGTAAGTCCCTAATCCGATCTGGTCTGAGGGGACTGTTTGGATGACTCCTTTTTCCAGGAGCTGAGATACCTCTGAGGCTGCTTGATCCCTTTGACTGGGTGGAACATTTGGGATTCTTCTGATGGGAGGGGGTACTGAACAGAATGGAATGGTGTAACCTCCAGAAATTATCCTTAATACCCATCGGTCCTGGGTGATGTTTTCCCAGGCTTCCGGATACAAGGAAATTCGACCCCCAACTGGCTCCGGATAAGCACAGTCGGGCACACCCTCAGGAATGAGAGTATGGGGAGCCACGAAAAGAGTTGCGGTCCCCAGAATTGCAGGGGCCCCCTCTGCCTCTGGGGTGATGTCTACCTGAATAACTCCCCCCTCCCCTGCCTCGGGAGGGGGTTTCACCTTGTGTGGCAGGAAAAGAACCTCTGTGATTTCTTGAACCACATCTTTCCCCCTTGCTGAGCCTTGGGGTAAGGCCTAGACGGGAGGGAAAAACAGACCCCTACAGCAGAGAGGGTCTTTCCCTCTTGCTCTCACCTGGTGAGGGTGTCTTTCACTTTGGTCCCAAACAAGGAGGAACCATCAAAAGGGGCATCAGTGAAGTAAGACTTGAAGGCCTCCTCAAAATGACACAGGCGCTGCCAGGCTTGCCTTCTAAAGGCTACACCTGAGCTGGCTGTTCTACTAGCTCCCTCAGCTGCATATGAAATGAGTCGCATGTACGAGTTTGCGATGGAGTTGAGGGTAGAAACCTGTGCGGTGACTGTCTGAGCCACCGCTTCAGGTATGTTACCTGCAAGAGTATCTCCCAACTCCTTAAGGAGATCTCTCTGGAGCCGAGTGAAATGAGATAAGTAGTTCAGCGACCTTAACGTGAAGGTGGCTGAAGACAAGGTACGCTTCCCGCACCGGTCCATAGTCCTAGACTCCTTGTTAGGAGGATGGACCGAAGAGGAAGACTCTGCAACTTCCTTCTGGGTGGCTGCCGCCGCCACCACCATGGCATCTACCAGGACTCCCTTTGTCAGAAATTATTTTCCGTGGGGGGGGGCGGAGAGAAATTTGTTGGGGCGCCGAGGTACTGGCTCCACAGAATCAGGGTTATCCCACACCCTTCGACAAATAAGGTCAAGAAGTTCATCGAAGGGTGGAGACACCCAAGAGGTGGAAGGTTGAGTGCCAAAAGCCTTAAGGAATACTGACTCCTCCTTGGAAGGGGTCTTGGAAGGCCAGTCTCCTCTTTGTTTCAGTATCTCCAGGATATCGGAGAAGGAAACATCATCAGAGGAAGACTTGGGGGACCTTTCTGATTCCTTGAGGTCAGTATCGGAAGTGAGAGACTCATCCTGGGAGTCTATGTGCTTCCTCTTGCACAATTTCTTTCTGGGAGGTTCCTCAGGCACAGATTCTGAGGGACCTTCAGAAAGTGAGGGAACCATTCGTGGGGGTATCTTTAGGGCCTGGTGCTCTGCTGTCCAAGGATAGGTGGGTGTCAGAAGCTCTCGCTGGAGTGGTGGGGGATAGAATGACCGACCCGAGTGATGTAGCTGACGACCTAGCCAGCTCGCTCTGCATGGCCTCGAAGGCGGGCCCACCCGAGTCCAAGGACCGACCGGCTTCCATGGCCATGACCGGGACTGCGGTCCCCCTAGCCGATGCACTGAGTGGGAGACTCGGAACCGAAAGATGTCCTGAGGCATCCCCCTCGGGCCCGACCGAGGAGACCCAAGTCTCGAACCCTATGGACGGAACCGACATGGTCGGAGCCGAGGCCAGCACCGATAAACCATGAGGGGGTATCGGAGCCGGCACAGGAACATCACTCAGAGCGGAACATACCGGCTCCAACAGCAAGGATGTGCTTGGAGGAAGAATTGATGAAACAACCATAGGAATTGGCTCCAGAGCCGACTGGGTCAGAGCCGAAAACAATTTAGCCAACACCGGCGACTGCAGGAGCCTCTGCACCACCCTATCCACATCCAAATCAGAAATCCTGGAGGACTTGGAGGAGATGGATGGAGACTGAGACCTCTTATCTGGTGAACCATGCCTCACACTCGGCGACCGGCTCCAAATAGGTTCGAGAATGATCGGAGCGGACGCTGATTCACTTAATACAGAAACCTCCTGCGGCCCCAAAGACGGTGGAGGCGAGGAAGCAGTATCCAATATGGTAATTTTCTCTGGAGGCTCCGAAGATGCTGATGGAGCCGGAGACCTTTTCCTGGACTTGGAGGACTTAGATTTCGACTGGGAGCTGGGAGCCGAATCTATAGCCTCCTTGAAAGATGGTTTAAGCAGTCCCTTTAAAATCAATTTGTTTTTCCTCTCTTGGAGCACCCTAGGACTGAAGGCATGGCAAAAACTACACGACTCCTGTAAATGGAAGGCTCCAAGATAGTAAACACAGACAGAGTGTCCATCCGTGATGGACATTTTATATCCGCACTTTGAACACTTTTTAAAGCCAGATGGCTTATGTTCTTTCTGATCCTTAGACATATCCAAAGAGTTAATGACTTCCAATGGGTGCAAAGCACACAGCGTAACCACAGTTAACAATTACCAAAAAGGGCGGGAAGCCCACCACTTACACAGTACCACAGAGAAGAGTGAAGCTCTAAACCAACAAACAATAACAACGAGAACACAGAGAGAGAACCTCTAACTTAAATGGTTCTCAAAAAGAATATACAATAAGAAACAGACTAACTACTCACTAAGGGAGGACTAGGTCCTCTAACTAAAATGGGCCTAGCCCATGGGAACTGTTAGGGATACCACAAAAAACACTACTAAACACACAAACACAACTACCACAGCAAGAATAGCTATTAAAATAGCTTTTGAAGTATGAAGCAACCAATTTCTCAAGAGAAATAAGTCAAAAAGAGTACTTAGCCACAGCCAAGCGAGACCACGTCTGAGCTCTACAAGCGACAAACGAGATTTGGGGATGCGAAGCAGTGTAGTATGGGATACCCTCTTAGCCCAGCCAATCAGAGACTTTTGAGCTAGTAAATAGGCCGAATCGGAGCCGATATTCAGCTCCGAACCCATGGGTAAGAATGTAGGCGAGATAGGACTACATAACATCAAAAGATTTAACCACTAAATTAAATAATGTCAAGACAATTTCATGTCCATTTTCAGACCATAACACCATAACATTTGAGACAGACTTGTGTTTCAAGAGAAGGATATCAGTAACAAGAATACCATCTTACATAACAAATCTCAAAGATTTTAAGGAATTTTATATTAAAGAGACACAAGCATTCTTAGATATGAATCTTACGAAAGATGTATCTGAAATATATATATATATATATATATATATATATATATATATATATATACATGGGATGCACTGAAAGCATACCTATATGGAAGAGCGGTGGGATGGTATAAAAATAAACAAAAACAGTAGAATAAGGAATTAATGGAATTATAGTCAAAAGTAGATAATTTAAAGCCTGATATTCAAAATGGAAACACCAACTTAATAAAAAAACTGGAAGATACTAATAAAAAATACTCAGAGGCGCTACACCACAAAACAATGATCAACTTAGAAAAAATTAAAGTATGTTACTATTCAATGAACCCTAAAAACCAAGGAAGAAAAGCAAATAGGACTAAAAAGATGATTAAAACAGATCAAATCAAGTAAATACATAATACAGAAACCAAAAAGAAAGTGTCTGATTTAGAAGGAATACTAGAAGCTTTTAGACTATTCTTTCATAAACTTAATAATCAAAATGAGAAAATAGAAACACATTCAGTATTGAAAGCTTTTCTTAAAAACAATGCTAAAGTTAGGTTATTAGAGGAGCAGGTACAACTAATAGATAAGCAAATAACAATGACAGAACTTAAAGCTGAAGTAAATAAGCTAAAATTAAACAAAGCTCCAGGTATAGATAATATCACCCCAGAAATGTTTAAATTACTATCTAATGAGGCTTTGCTGTTGTTATTGAATGTCTTTACATCAGTTAAAATGGTAAAGACATCCCTCCTTCTTGGAAGTACACATTAATATCACCAATTCTGAAACAAAGTAAAGATCCCAGTGAATGTTCATCATACAGACCCATTTCACTTCTTAATATAGATTATAAAATTTTTATGGCAATACATGCTGCTCGAATAAAACAATTACTACCATTTTTGACAGAGGAGGATCAAGCAGGTTTTATAAAAGATAGGAGCACTTATGACAACATCAAAAGAATTCTTTCCTTAACTGATTATATAAATGTCACAAAAAACAAAATGAATGTTATTAGTTTAGACATAAATAGCGCATTTGATTCAGTGAACTGGGATTATTTATGGTTAGTTTTACAAGAATATGGCTTCTCAAACAACTTCACCTTGTTAATAAAACCATTATATGAAAAATCATTGGCTTATATAAAACTGGGATCTTGTCTGTCTAAATCTATTAAAATAACAAAGGGCACAAAACAAGGCTGCCCTCTTTTTCCGTTATTGTTTGCGCTAGTCATTGAACCCTTAGCAAATAATATACGTATGGATAAAAATATTGAAGGAATACAATTAGACAACAGCCTAGAGCTTAAAATTCAACTTTTTGCTGATGATATTTTAATTACCTTAAAGAATAATAATAGCTCTTTAAAAGCATTATGGGACTCAATTCAAAACTTTCAAAACTTTTCAAGTCTTAAATTTAATGAGAACAAAACAAATGTATTCCTTATAAATAATAATAAAAAGGTTTAAATAAAAAATACCATAAATATATCCCCACCGATAATACAATTAGATACTTGGGAATTATAATAACTAACAACCTAGATACTACAACTGAAACAAATTATAAACCTAGATACTACAACTGAAACAAATTATAAAGTGACCTTAAATAATATTAAAAATCTAATACAAAGATGGAATAAGTTCTTCTTTTCAATGGAAGAAAAGCTCTATATAATTAAAATGATCATATTTCCAAAAATTCTTTATGTTATACAAGCTTGTTCTTTGCCACCAGCTAAATTGCACCTAAAACAATTAAATGATTTAATGGTAAGATTCCTATGGTATCCAAAAAAAACAAGGAAAGCTATGAAATATCATCTAGATGATCAGGATATGGGCGGCATAGGTTTACCAGACAAAGAAGTATATTTGCATTCATCTGTTATTAAAACAATATCATTATGGCTAAATACAAAATATACATAAAA